>NW_022109491.1:55260587-55263042 GCF_000313985.2 Echinops telfairi
CTCTCTCTCTCTCTCTCTCTCCTCTTATAACTACTGAGATTCTGTGTCAGGAGCAGCTGCTGTTAACAAATGATTAGCACTTTTTGCAGGAGGAGGCGATTAAAAAAGGAGACTTTTGTTTTTAAGGCAGAAGAAAGGAAACCCGAGGAGCGGAGCAGCTTTTGACCCTCAGCATACTTCTTCCAGCCTCCCCAGGCAGTACGTACAGGCGCTTCCAAAGGAAAGCAGAAGAATGCAAAATGAAGCCTGGGCTCTTCTTCACCACAAGAAAGGAGAGCAGGGCTTTCATACCCACAAGTTCCTTGATGGCAGACGCCCCCTCCCCTCTCCCCAGTGCTGCTGCACCACTTCAGAAGCCACCCTGACCTTCTCAAGGTCACACTGCACAGCAGGCTGCGAGCCTCTCCCAGTGAGCAGCCTGGAAAGGGAAAGGGCCAGGTTTTGTTCGCAGTTTCTCTTCAGGCGCTGTGGAGGCCTGGCCCCAGGGCAGAGACACCTGGAGCTGTCAGTAGTCCCAGTGGGTGACTGTAATACTTCCCACACTCCCAGGGAGGGAACCCAGAGCTGTGTCTCATCAGCTAAGTGGTTACCCCACGACACCATTCCACCACAGACTTTGGCAACCTGGAGATGTGGCTGGAGCTGCAGAAGGTAAGTGTTCCGGAGACCTGACCCACCTGCCGTGCGTTTCCAGGCTCCGCAAAGGGTGCTGGGTGCCAAGCCTCCGCCCTCTTGCTTCCCTTCGCAGTTCCGGTTCAGCTAGAGGCTTCCTGCCTTTGTGAGTTTGGTCCTGGGCTGCCCCTCCCATTGGTAAGAATCACGTTGGTTCTGCCAGCCCATGGAAGGTGCAGATAATACCGATGCCTTGTCCAGATCTCCACATGGCCTGCCTGGTGCTGTGCGGGGCTTGCTAAGTTGCTTCTTGTATTGCAAACATCATTTCTGATGTGTGATCGGTACATTCAATCTGTGATGGGATCACTGAGGTGAAGAATCACCTCACCTACCACTAATACGAAGACTATACAGGTGAATCTGGAGACGGAAGTAATATCTATGGGATAGGAGTGATTCCACGGAGAATATTGGGGGTGGGTGACAGCAAGCTCAAGTTAGAACCCTTTTGTGCACAGGGCGTGGCTGGGATGAGGCATTTCCCATCACTGAGCTTCCGTTTTCTCATTTGAATGGAAACGATGCTGTCTGTATCTCAGCAGGCTATTGTGGAGAACTTTATTAATCCCACAGTTGTTGTTTGCCGTTAAGTGCCCTTGACTCTATTCCAACACACACCACCTTGTGCGCAGCGGAATGAAACCCTGCCCAGACATTCACCCGCTCACCGTCATTGCCCATGTCTGAGCCTGTTGCTGTAGTCACTGGATCAACCTAACTCACTGAGGGTTTGTGTCTTTTACTCTGACCCTCTCTCTACCTTACCAAGCATGATGTCCTTGATCGTGGACTTGTCCCTCCTGATGACACGTCCAAATGGCATGAAACAAAATCTCACCCTTTTAACTCCTTCTCCTTCACCTTCTTAAGTCATTGGTTGTTTATTCTGCAAATCACACACAACTGCTTCAAGCCCAGCACTTGATTTTTGGCTTCTAACTTTGTTACCTTTACAGAAGCTGTTTCAGCAAACATACCTTTCCTAGAAGGGTGCACAGGCTGTACCTCACCCACTAAACATGGGTCCCTGAGACCTTGGCCCCCAGCACCCCTAATGTCAGGGAAGGAGTCCTCCCGTTTGACGGCACGTATCAACCCTAAGCCCCAACAGGCTGGAGGTCTTGTGCCAACTCTGAACAACTACTTGGGGACACTTTGAGCTGTGAGCGAAGGATGGACCAGGTGGTTTCTGGGTTCCATTATGATGATAACTGTTATTGATTAGTAATGCATATTACAGGGGCCATGCTGACACCCATTCAAATACCTGAAATCAGATCACTGGGTTAGGGGTTGCAAACCAATCACAGGCTCAGAAAGAGACAAGATGGGATGTCCCATCCTCAGCACAGGCAGCTGTCCTTTGCCTCCCAAGCAGAAGGGCTGTGGAGGTGGTCAGTGGTCAGTGGTCAGTTATTCACGAAGCTGTGAAGAACTCCCCTAGGTCCTAGATGGACCAGTTTAAGCTCCAAGCTAATGGGAGCTTAGAAGCGAAGCCCATGTCAACTGGAGTCAGTTTTATGTGCGCAAAGAGAGCTGTCTGGTTGTCCTCAGAGATGCAAACTTGCTTATGTGGCACTGACAAGGAAACAGCTGTAATGTCTGCTACATGTGAAAAGCTTTCCAGTCACACTGTGGACCTCAAAGAAACCAAGATCAAGTAAACCAAGACAGTCTTCCTTTCACTGAGTTCCCACAATGAGCAGCTCTTCAAAACACTGTCACAGCCGAAGATGCACCCAACTCACCCCACCAAGTTAGTGCTGTGCCCACTCAGAGC
>NW_022109491.1:55263559-55264400 GCF_000313985.2 Echinops telfairi
CTGCCATGCTGAGGGGTTGAGCAGCTACTTAATCCAGGTGACTTTGAGAACATCCTGACACTCTGTGTGTCCACGTATCTGTTGAAGCTGTCTAGTCTCTCCATGTGGGTTCTGGGTGATTTCTTCAGCATCCTCTCCATTTGCCACCTCTGCATCTTCTCAACAGCCATCTGGGCAGCGGTCCCCTGGTCCAGGCTGCACCTCTTTCACCTCCTTGTTCTTTTTGTTCATTCTCATCACTTCCAAGGAGCCCTGCTGAATTAGTGGTTATACATTTGGCTGCTAACTACAAAGTCATCAGTTCAAAACCACCAGCACCTCTACAGGAGAAAGACAGAGCTTTCTGCTCCTGAAAAGAGTAACAGCCTCAGAAACACACAGGGCTGGTTCTCCCCTGTCCTATAGGGTCACTATGAGTCAGGACCGACTCGCTGGTAGTGAGTTTGGTTGTTTGGGTCATTACTTGCAGAAGTTTTTCCCTGGCTCTGTCCTTTTTCTTCTTCCTCTTAGTCATGCCAAGCTCTGTGATGCCTTTCAATTTCAGGGGTCCCTTCTGGACCTGCTAGCAGGCCAGTAGGGTAGCAGTATGTAAACTTAACCTCCTCATGTCTAACAAGTGGTCTGGGTATCCTTTTTCTAAGACAAAGTGGATTGTCCTTCTGGAAATCCATGGGACGAATATTTAACACCCACACCATGCTTCCAAGGCATCAATTCCTCTCCAGTCACCCTTACTTACCACTGAGCTTTCACATGTATATGAAGCAATTGAAAATACCATGGGTTCACACAGGCTTGTGTGTTTCTCCTCTGTGGGCTTTGTTGTTTCTGAGCTAGATGG
>NW_022109491.1:55267669-55294303 GCF_000313985.2 Echinops telfairi
CACTCACTGACAGCTTCAGCTATCTTTCTATCTATCATTTATCTATCTATCTATCTATTGATCGATCGATCGATCGATCTATCATCTTGTAAGCTGATGTTTTCAGGTAGATAGATACAAGAATAAAATTATCTCTAGAACATTCTTTGAAACTTAACACATCTAAGTTTAATTTATTTTTCAAGGCCCACCTCAATGATCACCTCCTTCCAGAAGCTACACCCCACCTCTGTCTCTATACCAGATAAAATTGGTTTCTCCTTTTATTGCTCTCTGGAAGTATGGGGCATGTCATAGCTACTTCTCTTACAAAGGAGCCCTGGTGACATAGTGAGCTATGTGTTGGGTGACTAACCACAATGTCTTCAGTTCAAAATCAGCACTAATTCCTTAGGCGAAAGATGAGACTTTCTACTGCATTCAAGCTTAAATTCTGAGCACGCAGGTTTGCAAAAGGCAGTGACAGCCCAACATCTATCTGAAGCGTGCCCAAATAGATTAAGCTTCCGTAGAATTCTTTCTGATCATTAAGCACTGCATTCATGCGTAGTGGTTACATGTAGGACTGGGATCCACATGGTCAGCAGTTCAAAAACCACCAGCAGCTGTGAGTGAGCTTGCTGCTCCTGTAAACAGTGACGGTCTCAGAGACCCAGTGACAGTCTCAGAGCAGGGGGTGGGGGGGCTGCTCTGAGTCAGCACTGATTCCATGGCAATGAGTTTGTTTTTCATTTTGTTTGGGGTTTGTGGTAGCTCATCTTGCCTCCAGGCAGAGTTCATTGGAAAGCAGATGACCTCCACGCCTCTCCAGCCAGCCCAGCTCAGGCAGTCTCCCTTAGGTGCTTGCCCGGGTGAGTCTCTGATGGAGGCCACTATAATGGGGACATGACAAGGGGTTCCATGATCATAAGTCAAGACCTAGCAACCTCACCCTGAGTGTGTTGGTTAGAAGGCTCTGGACCAATCTCATAAGTCCTCCTGTCAAACAATGTATGTCGGTGTACGAATCATGACCCCCTTCCTGCTTCTGTACTCCTGCTTGTAACTATGGCCCATTGGTCTCCCACCCATCATGCTTTGGGGACTGTTTGCTCAGCCCTACAATGCCCCCTGTAAAGCTTTGTTATCTCAACAAGCCCCAGGAAGCCATTTTGACCCCCCACTAATGGCCTCCCTCAGCTACTTGATAGGTCTGTGTCTTTGTCCCTTTTAAGACTTAATAATTGTTCTCCTTAAACTATATTTGAGATGGGCCCTCTTTTGTATCCCGAAACACTGTTCCCACAAAGATTTCATTGTTCTGGAAACCCAGAGGGGCCATTCTATTTTGTCCTGGAGGGTCACTCTGAGTTGGTATCCACTCTGTGGCCAGGAGTTGAGTGTTTGTCTTCATTGACAACACTTACCACCTTCTAACAGCAAGTGCAGATGTCTCCTTCCAGGGAGAGTAGGGAGAGGCGCATTCTGTCCCGCTCTTTAGTCATTACAGGACTTGAACAGTCTCTTCTTACAGAGCTTGGAGTGACCCAATGATTAATAACTGCCTTTTAGTTTAGGGTAGGCTTGCAAATGACCATTAAGGGGAGCATTGAGGCATTGCACATTAATCCTACACATTTCCCCTTAAGCCCAAATGAAATAACTAACTGTTGCGTAATTCAATAAGAAGCCCTGACTGGGGGGCAGCACCCACTTTCTGAGTAACCAGTGAATAAGTACCATCCATGAAACTATTAAGCTAATTTAAATTCCTGACAATTTAGCACCACTCTGGCGAGATAAGAACCATTTATTAAAAGGCACAGTTCATTAAGCCGAATGCTCCTGGCATATTTGCTCAGAGAAAGGGGGTGGGCCTGAACCTCACCAGGAGTGCCCCTTCTTTCCATGTCATGGAGCCTAGACATGCCAGTGCCAGTTGCCAAGGAGGTGCTTCACTCCATCACCAACCCATCAGAAGGGGTCTTGTCAGTTATTATTAACAAAATGTTGTATTATAGTTTGGGTGAAGGTTTACAGAGAAAATTGGTTTTCCATTCAACAATGTACACACATTTTGTTTTGTGGTCTTCATTGCAATCCTCTCGATGTAACGCCTCTGACTTCCTTCCTCAGTGCTCTCTTCCCCTCGGCCCTGTTTGCTGCCCCTCCCTGCCTGCTGAGCTTTGTTTGGGGCAAACGTTGTTCTTGTGGTCTGCAAAGGTTGATTGCACTGAAGAGGGCATGCCTCCCTGGTATTTGTATTCACCTTCAGTTAAGGCAGAAAGAATGGCAGGGTCCTCAGGCAGAGCATAGAAAGCATTCTGACGTCTCTTTCCTTATTTTCCAGACACCCTGCTGGACCCTCACTTTCTCTCATCTCCAACTTCCCTGGGACTTAGAGATGCTTCCCACATCCATTTTGCACATGGGATCTGGGTGCTTTGACCACCTGCAGACTGGGTGCTGCTAGACATAGTTCCCAGCTGTGTGTGTGTGTGTGTGTGTGTGTGTGTGTGACTCTCCGTTTCTGTACATATAACAGATGTAGGTAAGATGAAAATCCACCTAGGTGCATTGAGTCATGAAGGTTCTCTCCTAAAGGGCCTTGTTTGTGTTTCCTAACCCCCACTTTGTGAAGGCTCCTGAGAAACCCTCAGGGTACTGGGGTAAACAGGAGTGCAGCAAGCCCCTCACCCTAGGCCCGAAGACCAACAAAACAATGAATGTTCCTGAGAACAGAGAGAAGCTGGGTGGTTGAGATATGTATGTATGTATGTATATATAAATGCGTTTGTAACTCATTAACTGCACGCAGTGAACATTTTAACCTGTAGGCTGTGGCAGCCAACTTGAAAGCTGAGTCAGTATGAAATGATGTAAAAATGAAGTACAGACTAAGTTCGGCATGTACAGAGATGCATTTTCTGACTTGGTGTGCGCTCTGGAAGAAAGGAAATGGCTTTTATCCAATTTGCAGAGGTATGTAGTAGGATTTCCCATTTGGCAAAATATATTCTTTCATTAATTATTTAGTTCATAAAGCAGCCCAGTGAAATAAAGATTTCCTTATGGCCATGATACAAAATTATACACCAAACAATTGTGCGTAAGTCTTGCATTCTAGGGAAAGGGGAGTTACACTTCATATTTTGTGGAATGGGGCCACTCTGATATTCGGAAACGCTGTGCTTGCTTCTTGAAAAGGGGGTATTTATTTCTTCACAGATTCTGACAATTATGAAGCAGTCTTCAATGCCTTCCCAAAGCTATTTTATGTCTTAAAGACACAGTAATGAAGAATTAAAGATACGGTAATGAAGAACGCAGACAATCTTCTGCCCACTTGGATTAGCACTTTATTTGGCGAAAATAAACAATAGGTACAGGATCAAAGTGACAAGTGCATCGTGGGAAATTACCGGGGGTGATGCAATAAAGAAGGATGGGTAGGCATTGAAAAGGGTGCTTGAGAAACTTTTCTCTGAGATTTAAATGACAGAAAGCAGCCTGGGTGAAAGATCTAAGAGGGAAAAGTTTCAGTCAAAAAAACACAGTGAATGTAAAGCCCTTGAAATAAGGCTGGAATTGGCAGGTGTGACATTCAGAAGGAAGGACAAGTCGGCGAAGCAAATTCGTTGAGGATGAAGATGATAGAGTATATCTAAGAGACAAGCAAAATCAAAAGACTTCAGAGCTTCGAGCTCTGTGTAAGAACTATGGGTTTTATTTGGGATGCTGTCTGGAGAATGGATGGATGTCGTCTAGTGAAGGATGGGTGGAAAGCAGCAAGATCCAACAGGAAGTTGGGTCCAAGCAAAATGTCATGAGGGCTTGGGTCATGATGGCATGATCCTATTAAAGTGAAGAGAAAGAAAAAGGGCCTGGAGATATATTAGAGGTCCAACGACCAGGACGCACTAAAACATTTCCTGTGACAGGTAAAGAAGAGGAAGGAAGGAGAAGGTGGTGAACCCAAGCAGGCTGTGTAGAAGAGGTAGGAGAGACGGGAAAGGTGAAATGACAAGTTGCATTTGAGAGACACATTTCATTAAATAGCAGATATGCATTCCAAGACAACCAACCAATTAATTTTAGTGTTGTACTAATTTCTAAAGCAAACAAACAAAAATGTTTAACACTTATAAACCATCTTTTCCTTGATCTCAATTTTTAAAAAAAGGTGTCAACTTCTGGGTGTCTTTTCTATCTCTGGTTCCAGAAAACATTTAATTGTCACTTTGCATGAAGATACACATTGCGGTCTTTCTTCCAGACACAAACGTTCACTTCTCTATTATAAAATGTCTACCCTGCTGCTATGCTTCCATGCATCTCTGGGTACACAATAATTTTTACTTAAATGCTAAATCACTGTGTGATCTTTATGAAAACCCTTTAAATGGCAATTCAATGTAACACATGTAGCACCAACAACGCAGATCATTCAATGGAGTGGAGACAGGGGGATCAGTCAGTCTGCGCTATGCAGGCAGGTCTGTCATGACTGTCACCTGGCAGACGGAGCTTGTCAGATGACTTTGACTGTATGATGCATTCCATTCGTTCAGAAAGTACAGAGGGAGAGAAAATGGCTGAGGATCAAGCCCTGGCCAACCCAACATAAGGATCTCAGGTAGAGGAGGAGGAGCTAGAAAGAGATGAGAAGTGATTAGTGGCATTCTAATAAAATCAGATGAATGGTCAGTTGAAGATTAGAGTTTAGCTGTGGCATTTGCCAATATACATGTTAATGACCTTGACAAAGCCAAGGTTAGTGGAGTGGTGGGGACTAATGCTGGGCTGGAAAGCTGATAAGTCCAGGAGAGGCAAAAAAGGGACGGGAATAAATAAAGATGATTTTTCTTTGAGAAGCTCTACTGGAAAGAGGAGCAGAAAGTTGAATCTGCAGCTGAAGAGAGGGCTGTGAGGTCAAGAGAGGCTATTGCTGTGATCGCTGTCATTTCAGAGATGGAAGGTATTAGAGCAGTTGGGAGGTGGATGGAGAAGATCCTGTGGAGAGGGACAAATAATGATGTAGAGGAAATGGGGATAATTGTAGGAGTGCAACCCTTGAGCAAGCGGAGAGGCTCCAGAGTATCAACAGAGAGACCAACCTCTACTAGGAGAATGGATCTCTCTTCCAGTGTTAGAAGAGGGAGGCACAGTCTACAGACGAGAGCCCAATTTATTGGAGGATTCATCTGGGAGATGAGTTATTTGATGATTGCTTCTATTTTCTCAATAAAACATGAGTCATTCACTTAAACTGGAAGTTGGAAGGTTTGTTTTTGTTTTTTGGATTCTATACATTGGAAGAGGGGGAGAAAATCCAAAAGTGATGTCTCCAAAGAGGATATATAGTAAGTTCCTTGAGCTGTGTTTACTCACCATTTGAGAGTTGTTACTCTGAGATAGAACATGAAACTAGACTAGGCTTGTGTTGCTTTCCAGTTATATCTAGCTTTGCAGATCAAGGTTCAGAGAAAATAGGTGGATAATGTTAGACAGATGAGATTTTGCCAAGAAAGAGAAGTGGAAGGAAAGAAATAAATGATGTTTAAGGTTTTTGCAAAGCAGTCATTGTAGGGCCAAATAATTTACAGGAAGAGATGGAGGGAAAACAAGAGATGCTCAATGATTCCAGTAAGGTGCTGGAAGATTTGGAAAAAGGGAGAGCCCCTGGCTGTGTAGAGGTTCTAGCCAGGCGGTGTAGTGGTTCTGAGTTGGGCTGCAATCCACATGGTCAGCAGTTGAAAATCACAAGCAACTCTGATGGAGAAAGTAAACAGTCTCAGAAACCCACAGGAGGTTGCGATGGGTCAGCATTGACTCTGTGGCAGGGAAAGTAGGTTGTCCTTAGTGAGCAATCATAATGCCGTATTATTTATGCTGGCGGAAACAGAGACAACATTAGTGACGAAGAGAATCTGTCTGAAGCTTGTCCTAGAAGCAAAATGTCTCTCTTCTCACAGACCAATGAGAATCCAGGACTATCTCTTCTTCCAGATGAGTTGCAAATGGCTGGTTGGCTTTTCCTTTTATGCAGTCTAAGCTTTTCCTGCTGCAATTAAATTAGCTTTCACCTTCTTTAGTCCGTAAAGCCTAATGAAGAGCAGCTGCTTGTCAACCATATGGAATGCCCTTTATTTTAATTGTGAACTTGTATGAAGTCACCCTTTAAATGTAGCCTGCTGAACAACACTATTTATTTATGACTTTTCTTATAGGTCCTATAATATGGCCCTCTAATCATTTCCACGGGCCTCCTTGTGGGGCACTACTACAGATGCTATAGGAGTTTAATACAGGTCTCATCAAGATATGATTGTACTGAAATAATACATCAAGCTATGATTGTACTGAAATGTCCCAGGATTCACCACACGGCTTATATTTTCACTCCCCCATGTATGCTGTACTTTGTGCTCCATTTTCTCTCCTTTTTGTTCATTTCATGGTTGTTTCTGGAGATCATTCCAACCTAGTGATGATATACATGTATCCACAGGAACTCTATTTGTTGGCTTATGCTTCTCTTCTACGACTCCCACTAATGCAGTCTATCATCTATGAGTATTTATGGAATTACATTTGTTTCTAAGTTTCTTATTTCTTTCACCTTTCCCTCAGAGCTCATCTGCCAAAGCTTGGTTGTCCATGGTGTGAAGTGGATTCGCCAACATTTGTTTCTGCTATTTTGATCCCGAGAGTCTCCCTTTGGGGACAAAAGAAGTAGTCTGTGTTGGCCATTTTCTTCAAAATAACCGAGTACAAGTTTCAGATAATTTGTGTGAAAATGAGCACTGTAGCAAGGACCACAAGGCTCGTCAAATGTGAACCCAGGATTTTACTTATTGAGGTTATGATGTGAAAAGCAGCTTATTACTCACAGAATATAATCTACACTTAGATCTCGATGAAGCCAGATGCCCTCATCTTTCTGGACGAGTCTTGCCAGCTGTCTTCCCAAAGTTAGCAAGCATGGGGACATTTCAAGCTGGGAGGGCATGCAGTTTAGCAGTAGAAAGGTGCCCTTGGTCAAGACAT
This sequence comes from Echinops telfairi, assembly GCF_000313985.2. Taxonomy (NCBI): domain Eukaryota; kingdom Metazoa; phylum Chordata; class Mammalia; order Afrosoricida; family Tenrecidae; genus Echinops; species Echinops telfairi. The sequence goes on from NW_022109491.1 coordinate 55,274,699, forward strand.
TGATGACTGCGCAAAGCACTGATAGCAGTCTATTCCGCATCCCAAGAGGGGAGACACAAGGAGCGGTCATTAGTCACAATTTAGTCCCTCTCTATGTGAAGCTACAAGTAGAAATAATAATAATACATGTGTGTGTGTACATATCCATTACATTGGCTAAAATGATAATAAGGACAATTACGGAGTATGAAGAAGATTCTGATGATAATTATTTCAAATTTGCAGGTTTTAATTGTCCCATGTTTTTTTCTAAAGGTGTTCAGGAAGCAGAAGGGTGCTGGTGAACAGGAAAGGCATTCAGCTACAGACGGAGCAGGGGAAGTAGCCACTGCTGGAGGGCCTTAATAGCGGGACTTGTGTCGAAGGTTGTTATAATGATCAATGACACAGCTCAAATGCAGTAGGTAACTTCCTGTAGGACTTTTTAAAACCAAAGAGTAGTCTGAGCACTAGTTTTTGCCTTTTTGATCTCCCCAGGGTTTAAATATTTATCTACCGTTTACTGCTCAACAGTCAGTTTGGTTGTGATGGCTCATCTGCTGTTTAGATGTGAGGAAATTACACGGGCACATTTTAAATACTGGCAGGCTCACCCATGGCAGACAGGTTATAGCAGAGCTTCCCGATGAAAATCAAAGGCCTAGTGAAATACCTCTGAAATCAGCCCGGGAAGCCTATGGATCGCGACAGGCAGTGGTGTAAGTCAACAAAGTGACGTGTCTCTTGTGCTAAGATGTTAAAGATGCTTTTTGTAGCAGATTTGCCAAATGTAATGTATCATTTAATTTCTTCACTTCTGCTTCCATGAATGTTGATTGTTGATCCAAATAAAATGCAATCCTTGGTGACTTCAATATTTCCCCCATTTATGATGATGTTGCCTCTTAAACTAGTTGGAAAGATTTTGTTTTCTTTATGTTGATGGGAAATGTGATCAAAAAGAAATTTAAGTCATCTTTGCTTTTAGCAAGGAGAAGTATTCTGGGTGTCGCACCGGCTATTGCTATTTTCTACTTCCTATGGTCCAGTTTTTCAGACGGAAGATACATGGTTAAATTATACATACAGCCCTGAAACACACCCTTTCCAATATTCAAACATGAAGTGTTTATATTCAAAGACTGACTCTGGATCTCTGTTCAAGTTCTGCATGAACAAAATGAAGTTTTCTGAAAGTCCCACTCTTCTCAGTATTACGCACAATTTGTTATGATCCACACAATTGAGTGTCTTTTTGTCGTCAGGAAAACACAGACAAACATCTTTCTGGTATTTTCTGTTATGAGCCACGTGTGTCCCATATCAGCAGGGATATCCCTTAGTCCATATCCTCTTCTCAATTTGGCTTGAATTTTTGACAGTTTCCTGTTGAGGTAAGGTCACAGCCATTTGTTGATTACCTGAGGGAAATTTTGCTTGCATGTAATATTAATGATATTATATTATAATTTGACATTAGAGTCCATACCATTAATGGCTCCATCCAGAGAGTCTGCCTGTCAAAACATAACCTTTAGTTTCCCCTCTATGGTGTGAATCCCAGTTTATCAAATTTTAAAAGAACAGAGCAGAAATACACTCCATGCTCCAAATAGATCAGCATGTGGGCAGCAATCCTGCAATTGAATCACACGAGCATTTTATACTTAACATGACTGAATGTGAGACAGAATATATTGCTCAAGGTCACATAGTAAGTCAGGATTCAAACTAAGATCTCTCTGGTTTGGGATCCCATCTTCTTGACTGATTTCCCCCCCCAAAAAAACATCCTCACCCCATCGAGTCAATGCTGACTCCTAGTAACTCCCTGTGGATTTCCAAGACTGTCACTGTTTATGTGGGGAATAGAAAGCCCCTCACAGTCTTTCTCCAGCGAAACTGATGGTGGCTTCAAACTGTGGACCATACAGCTCTCAGCTCAATGGGTAACCACTATACCACAGGGGTCCTCTGGACGGACTCCACAGTACCGGAAAGAGATGCTGTCCACAAATAAGATGGCATTGGTTGGTAGATGGCGCCACTTGGAGACTCACATGTCAGCCAACGAGCCTGGTCTGCAGCATAAGGAGCTAGAACCATGACACTCCATGCTCACAAACACTGGTTGGAAGAGAGACTGAGTAGCCGTTGCCAGCCACAGTGAGTGGCAGCACTAAGGGGACATGACTGAGCTCAGTGAGAAGGGACAAGCACAGTCCAAACATTTCATTGACCACTGTGTCATCCTACAGTACGCTCAGATGCACTGGGTCCCCTGTGAGCTTATTGACCTTGAACAGGGGTGACCAGGATGGTCAGGTAGCCTTATCCCCAGACCCCATTATGGCAACATCCTATGAACAAAAGACTAGATGAGCTCAGGAAACCAGGCCTCTCGCAGAGCATGCTTCAGGTTCCATCTTGAAAACCTAATGATGATCATTACATCACAGTGTTTGGCTATTGGCCATTTCAGGTGAATATGTTTGGATATAAAACTGTAATCGTGATGTACCCACAGCGCTCTTTCTAGTCCTGTCAGAGCAACAGAGGCCACAGTCAAGCGAAGATGCTGCTGGCTCTCTACCCACACTTGATAAAGAGCTACTTCAGTGATTCTGGTCTACCACAAATAAAGAGCAGGGTGCCACAATCACACACTATTTCTCTCCCCTGCGCTGGCTTCCGGAGAAACATTAAAATTAAAAGTGAAAACAGCAGGATCATAATGGGCTTCAGTCCTCTTCTCAGAGCCTAGAAGACATGGGGTGAAAGAGGTACATATGTGCCAGGGTAAGATAGTAAACAGGTCCGGTGGCATGGTGTCTCAATTAAGATCCCCAATTATCACTCAGTTTCTGTGTGAACATAACTTCTGTTCTCCTCAGTCTTCTCATTTGTAAAGTGATAATAAACATAGGTTTCATTTCATCAGAGAACTGATATTTAAACATTAACAAAAATAATACATAGGAAGCGAATCTTTGGGGAAATCTCACTATCTTCCCATTCCATTTTTCCATGAATTATTGTTACTATTGGGGAGGATTTTTTCAGACTTGAAAAGTCCTGAAGTCTGTCCATGAAATGTCCACAGAAGCATCTCAGCCCCCAGCATTCAGAGTAGCCATGTCATCATTCTAGCTCTACCATAAGTTAAGCACGGCAAGATGCTCAAAGAGAGACCACTGTGAAACAGAGGGTGGAGTTGGGGGGGGCGGGGTGCTATGTCCCAGCCCCATATTAAAGACGGCTCTTTCTGGAAGGACAATAGTCCCTAGTGTGGGGTAGGAGGTAGAAAATAGGGCAAGAGCTTTTATAAGGCCTTTAGATTTCGGATGAATATTAAGTACTGCCTGAGGATGTAACAAATATATCTCAGTTTATACTATTTGTGCAATTTTTAAGTTGTATTTAATTGTTTGTTCGACTGTTTAATTCTACTACATAATTTGTAGACGATTTTACCGCAATCTTCTTTTTTTTCAAGGATTGGAAACTGAAAATAAAATTAACTTTTCTGTGGAAGCCCAGGACATTTTGGTCTAGAATGTCTTATTTCATAGAGGAAATACAAAAGTTGGAGACAGAGACCGGATGGGGTCTGAGTGCTGCTCTTCTAACTGACCATCGGATCTGGGGTCTCCTCCTTTTTCTCTGCTTCAGTGTTACCCTGAGTGAAATAAGAGTGTTGGCTTTCTGCTGACCTGGTCGAAGGAAGCAATTGTAAACTAGATAAGGCTATATTCATGGAAACATTATTTATAGCAGCCCCAAACGGAGCAATATAAATGTACAAACATAGAGTAATGGTATTGTACATTTAGTGAATATACTATTAGAAAGACAATTAAGATGATATTCACTAATACTATTAAACAGCATACAAAATTGCTTCCAATTTATTCTTAAAGGAAGAAATATAGAAGATCTACATGATATGATTATAACTACATAATAAAATCCATGGCAGAATGTGAGAAGAAATTGGAAGGAAATATAGTAAATGTACTTGTGAACGGGTGATTTTGCATGGCTTTAAAGTTAATTTTGTATGATTTCCAAATTATATTTCATAGGAATATCCTACTTAAACTAAGAAAAATACATAAGAATTAATCAGTTCATCGAGTTGGGATGAATGTGTTCTAAGGCCCTTCAATTCTAAACTCCAGTTATGTTGATGAAGATTTCAAGATATCACAATAGGTTTTTGAAAGCCAATCCTTACAATATATAAAGCATTGCACAACCAAATGGCCTTATTGTTATTAAGTCAGAACCAAGCAAGAAGGAACACACATCCATGACTGTAGAAATGTAGCAGGAGGAGAAAGAGGCAGATGACACAATACTTTATTTGATGTTAGAGCTCTTTTGGGCCGAATGATTCTTGGAGCAACCTTCGGAAGAATGCATTTTACACAGCGTTTTGCCATGCAGGCCTCTTTGCCCTTTGTCCTGACAGAATTGTCAGGCAGATTTTATTGCATTCTCCAGTGAAGGGCAGAGCAGATGGCCAAAGCCCAGCGTGGGGATGTGTGTCTACTTAGAGTGTCAGCAATGCTTCAGAGGCAGGGGGAAAGGGTATGGCTGTCCCTTTAAGAAGTAGAAACTAGGACTAAAGAGGCAGACAAACTAAAACGAACAGAAGGTAGCTAGGTGAACTTTCCTGAAAACCCCTTCAGACATTCATGCCTGTATCAGAAGCCCATGGACACACCAAGGTGAACTTAAGCACAATGCGGAAGCAACCTGGAAAAGCGATTTTCCCCTCTTAGGACACTAGTTCTAATCCATGCAGAACAGAGTAGCTGGTAGAGCATGCTAATATTTCGTATGGTGTAATTCCACCTCGTACTCACCCAGTGAAGCTAGAGACCTGGGGAAAGTAAGGTGAAGTCTATTAGGCAAAATTTTGGATTTCAATATAGGACATATGATTTTGACCCTGCACCTGCTAAGTACAAGCTACATACGCCCGAGACTCACCACAGGACCTCCTCTCATGCAATTTCCTGAGGTGTCACCTGGAGTGAGCCTATTTTGGAGAAGTATTACAAGAAATTAAATGGCAATCACCCTGAGGGTTCATCTCAGCTTGATGTAAGAATTTGAAACATCCTTGAAACTAAGTTCAAGTGCATGGTTCTAAATGCCCAGCACAAGTAGCTGTGGCGTCAAGGAAATACAGCCAGTAAATTTATAAAAAAAGTGAATGAAGTACATGTTGTTTTCTTGCATATTTTTTGTTTTTTGTTAGTTTGTCTTTCTCCTACAGAGTGGCTAGTGGTTGTGAACCCTTGACTTTGCAGTTAGCAGCTCCACTTGTAGCCACTCTGCCATCAGGGCTTTAAAGTCTAGGGCATATCACTTGACGGGACAGCATCTTTAAGATGGGCCAAGGGAAAAGTTCTTCCCAATTCAGCCCAAGTCAGTGAAATTAGGGAAATTCACAAGCAAGCAATAAAGGGACAGGCTTTACTGAGTAAAAGATCCTTCCAGATATGCAGTGTAAGCTAATGAAAATGAGTGTAAGAAAAGTGAAGGTGTTCAGAACGGCTCAGCTAAAAATCAGCTTGGTTGCTCTTCAAATTCTTTTCAAAATTCTGAATTTAGAAGTCCATGTGTAGTGCAGTGGTCAAAGTATTCTACTGCCAACCCAAACTTAGCAGTGCACACCCATCAATCTCTGTGTGAGTAAGGTGTAGCTGTCTCGTTCTGTAAAGATGGACAGACTTGGAAGTTCACTGGGGCAGTTTCACTCTGTCCTGCTTTTGTTTGTTGTTAAGCACCATGGAGTCACTTTTGACTTGTAGTGACCCGTTGTGCGCCCCTAATGAAACGCTGCTTGGCCCTACACCATCCTCACAACTGTTGCTGTGCAATCACGGTCTCAGTCCATCACTTGGAGGGTCTTGCTCTTTTGCATTGTCCTTCTGCTTTGCCAAGCATAGTGTCCTGTTCCAGGGCCTTGTCTTTCATGAGAACTTGCCCATAGGACACGAGACCAACATCTTACCATTCTCACTTCTCAGGAGCATTCTGGCTGCACTTCCTCCGCAAAAGACATGTGTGTTCTTCGGGAACTCCATGGTCTATTTAACATTCTTTGCCAACACCAAACATAAAAGGCATCAGCTTTTCTTCAGTGTTCTTTATTCATTGCCCATATTTCCCATGCATATGACATGATGTACAATACCATGTCTTGGGTTACCAGAACCTTGGTTTTCAAATCGACATATTTGCTTTCTAATACCTTTAAAAATGTGTGGGTTTTTTGCCTCAGATTTGCCCCAATGCAATATTTCATTTGATTTCTTGATTGCTGCTTTGGTGGACATTGATTGGCTATCCAACTAAAATGAAATCCTTGACCACTTGAATCTTTTCTCTGTTTATTTTGATGCTGCTTATCGATCTGGCTGTGAGGATTTTTGTTTTCTTCCGGTGGAGGTATAATCTACACTGAAGGCTAGGGTGACCGGTCTTTATCAGTAAGTGTTTCAAGCCTTCTTCACTTTGAGCAAAAGCCAAGATAATGTTATCTGCCTATCACACGTTACTAATGAGATTATTGCGTCTATCAGATTGTTTAAATGTACTATGTACACATATGAAAAAGGATGGTGAAAAAAATACAATCTCGATGCATACCTTTCCCAACTTCAAAACATCAGGAACCTCTTCTGTTGAAATGGTTGCCTTTTGGTCTATAGAAAGCTTCTCATGAGCAAAGTGAAGTGTTCTGGAATCCCCATTCCTCTCAATATTATCCATAATTTGTTATGATACACACTAATGTCATTGCATAATCAACAAAACATAGGCAAACATCTTAATGATATTCTCTTCTTTCAGCTAAAAGCCATCTGACATCAACAGTATCTCTTGTTCCGTGTCCTCTTCTGAATCCCGTTTGAATTTGACAGTTCCCTGTTGATGTACTGAATTATCTCCAGCAAACTTGCACTTGTATGATATTATTGATATTGTTCCATAATGTCCACATTGTCTTGGTTATATTTTCTTCAAAATGGGCACAAATATAGACCTACTTCCTTCTGTTTGCCAGGTAGTTGCCCTCTAAACGACTTGGCGTAGGTGAGTGAGCACCTCCAATGTAGCATCCATTTGTTCAATCACTGAACTGCTATTCTGTCAGTTCCTGGAGCCTTGTTTTATACTAAGACTTTCATGACAGTTGGAACTTCTACCTTCAGTACAATTGGTTATCATACATTTTCTCTTGATATGGTTGAACATTGACCAATTATTTTTGGTAAGCATCTATTGTGTATTTCTTCCATTGTCTTTCAATGCTCCCTGTATTATTCCATATTTTGCCAATGGAATGCTTTAATATTAGAGCCCAGGGCTTGCCTTCTCTTCAGTTAATTTAGCTTGAAAAATGCCAACTATGTTCTTTAAGTTACCTGTGTGCAGCTTTTTGCAGCTTCCATTATTATACACTTTGTATTCTCAAGTTTCCCTTTGAAATCTCCTGTTCAGATGTTTTACTTCATCATTTCTTCCATTCACTTTTGTTATTCTGTGCTCAGGAGCAAGATCCAGAGTTTCATCGGTCATCTACTTCGATCTTTTCTATCTTTCCTGTTTTTTTTTCTATGGCATTTTGGTTTCTTATAGGCCTGTTGGTGTGATTGGAGCTGGTATCACCTGGATGGGGATGTGCATTTGTAATGGGGAGTACAGTTAACACACTGAGCTGCTACTGAAAGCCCGGACAGGCCTCCAAACAAAGGCCTGGCAAGATGGACTTTCAGATAATCGGCCATTGGCAGCCCAAGGGAGCAGTTCCACTTGGACACACAGTTGCCGTCATGTGGTTTTTAACTTGACAGAGCTCCTTTTGGCTTACTTAAGTATTTATCTATTGGTGTTGTTTTGTCTTTCAATTTCCAGTTAACATTCTAGCAAACACGACACACTGGTGATTCAAAATATATTTTTCTTGTTTGAGAAATACAATATCAATGTGACAAAGAGGCTATCACTGCTTCAGTGTGAGGAGTTGAGTGTGGTCAGTGGCTGCATTATAACACCTATCAGTTTTAAGACTTTAAGATGATCTCACCTTCACTGACTTGTTATCGCGGGACCCTCTGTAGTCATGCAGAATAGGCAGGGGTCCAGCCTTAGTGCTGAGGAGCTTGAGTGAGAGTCAAGCATTGAACTCCAAACGCTATGGCCCATTGGTGGCAAATGTCAGCCAAGTCGCTGCACATCATGATGGGGAGACACAACCCTGCAGGAGGCTCTCCTGCCCACTCGTCTATAACGTATTCCTGAGTGTTGTTAACATCGTATAACCAATTCTTGACTAGTGCTCCTGTGCATCCCTTCATGTGCCTCGCTCTGAAGGCTGACACTAGCTTCATCAGGACACCTAGCCATTGAATCAGTAACTTGTCACACTGAGTGGCTGGAGCTCTGGGAATCCAAAGACATCAGAGTGTGTTTACTACCCAGGATGTTAAACCACTGGGCATTTTTTTCTTTGAAATCAAGGAACAAGTTCAGTTAGCATCTGGCAGTGGAGCTAGAGGTGGAAAACAAAAGAATAGAGAAAATCAGCCAGGCTTTATGGGACACACCAGGCGTTCCCCTGACAGGCAGGCAATGCTGTGACATAGAGCCCCAGCCTCTTCCCCCTTTACAGTTTTAACTAAAAGGAGTATTACAGAGGTGAATTAACATTTTAAAAGAATGTAAAAACTCAGAGCTGTTCTAATGATGATTAATGGAGAGCTATAAGGGGGGCATGACCTGCTAGTGTCATTAAATGGATTGGCAGGTTTCTGAGCATTAATTATAAATAGCCACAGGAGTTCTCCTCCTTCACTGAATGATGATAAATCCAGGTCTCCAGGAGAGAAGAAGAAAGGAAAAGCAAATTGGGGGGGGAAAAAGTTTGCATGTGAGTATCTGCCTGTGTGTTGTGGGGAGGAAGATAGAGAGGGTGAGAGCAGAGGGAATGAAATAAATGATAATTTAGACCCTGCCAGTCAATCACATTTTCTAAATGTTTTATATCTCAAAAGCTATAAAAGCAATATTCCTTTCTGCCCTTATTGGAACCATTTCTGTACAGCAATCACATCAGTTTCCTTGGGGATTTCAATTGAAATATGCTTTGCCTTTTCTTCTTATATTTACTTTCCAGCCTGCAACCAAGGAAGGGTCAGAGTCCGCATACAAATGGGCAGGAGAGAGAGTCCCAGTGGCAGGGAGAGGTGGACAGGCAAGATCGAGTGCTTCTGGCAGAGGACCATGGAGGAAGCCCTGGCTCTTGCCGGCCATGGCCAAATAAACAGCAGCAATGTCCACCCCTGGGGCCATCTTGGGAAGCAGGTCAGCAGGTCCCACAGCCCATGCAGAGGGCTCAAGCATCCATTGCTACTGTTAAAAGGGTGTGGTCCTCCCGGACCTCCTTGTCTAACTTCACCGGGGGAGGATAGAGACGCAAGAGCTACATCAGCTCAAGGTTAATTCCTATGTGGTAGAAGCCAAAAAATACTCCTCTCTCTAGCCTGCACCAATTCTGATACTAGCCACTGCTTTCTACTTGTCTGCTGTGTTCAGGAATTGGTTACAATGACCCCACAGAGCCCACAGATGATACTCATAATATGGCGTCTACTAGAGGAGCAACACATTTTTAACTCAGGATTAGGATCAACAGGCTTCACTATCGAAGAGGAATTTGGAAGTATAAGCAGAGTTTCCCTTCTGAAGAAGGGACAGGACAGCTCTCTCCACTCCTCTCAATGCTGTAAGGCTCATCGTCCAAGTGCACTGAAAACAACTTCTCTCGCTTGATGCCTGGATGGTGGCTCTGCCCTCGTTGGTCAAGGACAATCACCCTCTTTTAGTTCTGTTGAGACATGCTCAAAGGCACCTCAGGCTGCCTGCAAGCCTCCTCCTTCCTGAAGACCATCAGCTCTCTCACTGTGGACCTGCACATCCACTTCAGCCGCTGCTCTCCCCATCGCTGGGTGCTCTCAAGCCATTCTGCTCCCTTTCCACTTCCCTTTGTCTGCCGCTGTGTCTCGTCCTCCCCTGTCACCACCAGGACTATAGCCCTTCTCTCCTCCTGGCTCCTAGGACAGGGGTCCTCGATCTTGTGGAATGGAGGAGCCAACCCTGTCCTGCACAGCAATTTAAAAATTATTCAGGAGCCATAAATATATTTTTACAAACAAATAAAATTACTATAATCTGAATAATATCCTGTAAGATGTTATAAATGAAACGATGATAGTTTTATTTTTATTGTCAGTTTTACTTCACAGCCATTTATACATACCAAAAGAGCCACATATGGCTCGTGGGACTCCGTTTGCCAACCCTTGGTTTAGGATGATCTCATTCCAGGACCCCAGGCTCCAAAGGACATGCTCAAATCCCGACTCTTCTTTCTTGGTAATAGTGAGGTCATCTATTCCTACCCTGCTAGGGTTCCACACACCTATTTGCCTACTCTCGCCCTCACAAGGGTGGCATGTACTCTATTTGCATTTTTAGCAAGCTGCCCATTCCCATCACTGGGGTGTGAATGAACAGTATATAGAAAACCCCTTGCCCATGCCTGTACATATTTGTAGAGTGAGGGAACAGACAGAAAAAGAAATGAATGTATCAACGAATACAGAGGCACTGGCAGCCTCATTTCCAAAGCTGAGGTTAGTTCTGAGGGACCTGGCTCCCACAGAACTGGCTGCAGCTGGAGCATGAAATCATGAATGCATGGCTTTCTCTCTGGGCTTCCACCCTTCCTAGAAGGCTTGCTTTGACTTAGCGATGCTATAGTGTTGTATTTCCTCCCAGCCTGCTCGTTGAAATCTCATCAGATTTCATAACTTTCCAAGTGGGAATGGCTCTTCTTTTGAGGACCCAGAGAGAAGTCCCGAGTCACCCAACTCCAGAGTTTAAGAAGCACCACCGGGTCCCTTCCAGAATCCTGTCTATTACACCACACAGTCTTGACTTCTCACCTCGATTTCCAAACAGGTAGCCAGCAAACCAATTGTCATCAGGTTGATTTCGACTCATGGTAATCCTATTTGTTTCACAGTTACAAATGGTTCCTTTGGTTTTGCAATGGCTACAATCTCCCAAGTAGGTAGAAAAGTTGTCTCGGTCTGGTACATGGTGCTGGGACCCAATCAGTAAAAGACTGCTTACCGGAGGGGCTCATCTACCTGGGTGTCTGTCCACCGATGATGACTCCTCTGGCCTTTCACTATTGCTTGTAATTGATGGAGAAGAGAGCAAGCAGCAGGGGGCAGAGAGAAAGAAAGATAGTGACTGCTTGATGGGTGGGTGGATTGGATGAAGGAGAAAAGAAGTGAAAGACAGAACTAGCAAGCCAGGATTTAGAATAATGGACATCCCGGGATGATGTCGTATTTTTTTTTTTTTTAAGAGCTGTTACATTTCAAGGCTTTCCACTGCAAGTCATTATTCCAGCTGATTGGAAAATGCTGTTGAAAGACCTGGTTCTCCACTGTGATTTTCCTCAGATCCTATTAGTTGCAATACAATTACAGAGAATACATCAATTCCTGGCCTGCCTGCTGCTGCTGCTGGAGCCGCCTATTAAAAAGCGGCCTTATTAATGGAATTGTACATCTAGGATTAATCGGCTTGCATTGGCCATTTACATTTCTCATTCCACAAGCACTTTTGTTTGCTTAATAGGCTGAAGGAGGTAGGAAATGACACAACAAAAGCTTCTCCCAATTGCCACGCATATCACTGGTGGATTTAATATCCCTGCCTTCTTTCATCCTCAAGTGTTGTCCAGGGATAAGATCTGGCACATGCCAACAGGGAAGGAGGGGGAGGCCTCAGCTCAGTAGTGACTGGCAGGGAGGAAGGGAGGAAGGAGGCACACAGAGCACACAAGGACCGAAGGAAAGGTTTTCTTCTTGTGGGAAGGAGGGGGGTGGGCAAAGGCCCAGATGCGAGGGATCCCTGCAGGAGGAGCTACCCTGCATTCATGACATGGACTTAACTCTCCATTAGCTCCCGGGGTTTGGGCAATTTGCAGTTTAAGTTGAGTTTTTAATCTTGGTCAGGCTTCCTGTATCTAAGTAGCACCTTCCTGCATCACCTCCCAAGTATGGTTTCTACATAGTGCATTCCAAGCCACTTGACTACCAGCCAGGTAAAATAGAATTCATTATAAAGGAGGGCATATCGGGCAGATGAGATCACATAGGCTTTTCTTTCTTTCTTTTACAGCACGGAGGACTGAGAACTAACTGACAGCTGAGGTTTTCATTTCATTTCCGATATTAGAAATGCCACGAGAATCCTTCAGTAGTTCATGAACTTCACACGGATCAGATTCAAGGTATGGTCTCCAGAAGCAGTATACCTAGGAGAGCATGTCCTAAAGAGATGGCTGCCCATTCAAATAAGCCAGCACATGACAATTCATACCTGGAGGTTGTGTTGTTTAAAGTAGGGGAGCGGGAGGTGAAGGGGCCCTAGGCATCCACATCAAATCTTTAGAAAGTGTGGGTATTTTAAAAATAAAATTGCTATGGCGTCGACTCAGATTCCTGCAACCCCACCTATACCAAAGAACAAAGGCATTTCTAGGCATTTGAGTGGCTGAAGCATTTGAAGTGTATCTTGGAGCCTCTTTTCCAAGGGTAGATTCAAATGATCCCCCTTTTCAGTGAGCACTCACCTTTTGTACCTCACGGGGACTCGCGTGGGTGTCATACACATAACTGTCTACATGTCGTCATTAGTCCCATTCATGGAAAAGGTGGAAGCCAACCCCCACAGGTGTTGGCCTGCAGGAACTTGCTGTGGTACCAGGAAGCTTAGAGATGGCAGGAAAATATTTTGGAAAATAGCAGACCTTACACCTGCTCATCAAATCCAGATCTCTGAGAACTTAGCCTTTCTCTTAAGAATGAGGATTGGGAGGAGTTATCTTAGCAGGTTCTGCTGGCTGGGACCTTAGCATGAAACCACAGATGTTCAGAAGGTCAGCGATGGGAGAGAAATTCATCTCCTCACCCAGCAGGAACTACACTTCGCAGCAAGGGGCAGGCACCTGCCAGGCCATCCACTGTTCCCACGCCCTCTTCTCCTGCTTCAGAAGGCAGTACTTATAAAATCTTATTCTTCAAAGGACACTGCTTTATTGAATTTGCCTCTCCTTTTCCCTCTCTATCTTGCTGGCTCCCCACACCGACTCATGAACCGGGGAGGTCTCTCCAGGTCAGACTGATAGACAGCTGAAGCATATTAAACTACAACCACCTTCCCAGCCAATGGCTCTGTGGTGAAGCAGAGGGCTTCAGTCTCAGGTGATGATATTACTGTGGCAGCAGAGTCGATGGATGTTGAAGCGCCGTAATATAGTATGACTTTTCACTTTAATGGAATTTTTCTAGACCACTAGGGAAAAAAAGACTCCATTAGCCACACTACAAAGGCATCTACTTATTAGTATTTTAGAACAGTGGCAAACATTTATTGAATCTAATTATTGCTGACAAATATGAAAATTGAAATCGAAGTTAAATTTTCAGCTACAGTGCATCATATGCCAGCCTTCTCTGGCTTCCAACTATTTGAATCAACATGTTGATGTTTCCAGTAGTTTCAGCAGGTGATTGGTTATTTTCCTCTCTCCTAACACTGCCTGTTTTCCTCCTCCAGCCCCCACACCCTCCCTCCCCAACTCAGACCCTATAGATTTTGAAGCATTACATCTGACACGTTCATCTTGGTGCCGGGCACTGGGGCGCTAACCTTGTGTTTTCCTTCCATGGAGGCAGGTATGCGCTGAGCAGAGTGCTGGGAAAGCTACTTCTGTCCCCACCTTCCTTCCTCCCACCCCAATCCTAGCCTTCCTTTTTTTTTCAAATAAGTCATTTGACTGATTTCAAATTTCTCCTGATATCAGGACCAAAAAAAAAAAAAGACTTGTCAACACCTTTCTTTCTTTTTCCCTATTAAGCCTACTGTAAAAATCAATCCCTTTTGTCACTTCACTCTGCTTGCGAGAATGTTTAATGGATGTCAAGGGAGCTAATGATCGCTGGTAGAAAACTCATTTTAGATTTGCTATTTATAAAGTACTCAGTACTCAGGTGGGAAATTAACATTAGGCAAGGAGTCTGGTGAAGTGGGGGAGGGATGGGAATGGAGAACGGGGGACCTGCCAGGCTGGCAGCTGTTCTGTATAGGTAGCACCCACAGTTGTCTGGGGACAAAGTGTCAGGGGAAAGAGCACAGTGCAAGAAACACACAGGCCTGGGTAACCTGACCTTTCTGAGCCCACATTTTCTCAGCCGTAAAATAATATCTACACTACCTATCTTACAAGGTTGTAGAAGGGATTAAATAAAATATCACACATAAAACATTTACCAGTTCCTGGCATACAGTGCTAGTACAGGTTTAATAAATGTTAAATTCCTTCCCCCACGTCCCCATGTGGGTAGGAGGACCGCTGGAGGGGAGGGGGGTTCAGGACAGAATTACTCTATTTCCAAAATGTAAGTGAAGTCCTGCTTCAGGATCTCAATTGGAAGCAGTCATGTGTATATACTCACAAAAGCCCATTACCTAGAACGTATAGCATCCAAGTAATTAGATACAGGTTCACAAGCTTCAGCGTGCATCACAATCGCCTAGAGAGCTTCTGACTTTATAGATGACTACACCCCATCCCTGTAATGTCTGACTCAGTAGGTTGGGGACAGGGTGAAGGGTTTATAGTTCTAACAAGCCCTTAAGCAGGACTTCCAACAGGTACATTAAGTTTTGATTCCTTGCTGAGAATTTACATTTCCCTGCCAAATACGCTGAGTCAGAATCTACATTTTGTAGATTTGTATGCGTGTATGTGTGCTGTGTGTGTATGTGTGTGTGTATGAATCACCTACGGTTGCACAACACGATGGAGTAATTGAAAAGCTAAAAAGAAAAGGAAAAGGAATCACTAGAGCTGTCTAAGAATCAACCGAGGATCTGGGACTTTGATTCAGCATATCTGTGGCGGAAATATCAATTCTCAACAGGGTGTCAAACGGCATGAACCCACGACCCTGGAAATGATGTCTCCACGTGAAGAAGCCCCTGCCTCTCGAGCACACTTGGAGAACCACTGACCGCCTCTCTGAAATACTGGTCGGCCGCTTTCTTTCAGGAGCCCTGGTTGGGTAGTGGCTATGCATTGGGCTGGGATCCACGTGGTTGGCAGTTCAAAACCAACCAGCTGCTCTGCGGGAGAAAGACCAGGGTCTCTATTCCAGTTAGCAGTTACAGCCTTGGGTCACTATGACTCACGACATTGGGTTTGGTTTTTCTCGGTTACCACTTTCTTCCAGCTTTAGTATTACTCGTTTCTACTGCAAACCAACCAGCTGGTGCCCAGTGGCTCCTGATCGTGGTAGCATCTCCCAGATGGTTTAAGTCCTTCACCCCCAACTCCCCACCTACCACGCAACCCAATATGTTGTTTCTGTTATTAGCTGCCCTGAACTCAGCCCCCGATTCATAGTGACCCCACACACAATGGAACAAAACTCGGCCTGTTCAGTCCCATCTGCACGGTTGGCTGCAGACCATGCCATTGTGATCCATGACTGCTTTTTGAAAGATGGCCAAACCTTTCGTCTTCTCGTCCGTTTTAGTCTGGAAACTAAAGCATCACAGTAATAACAACCTTCCGATGACAGAGACTGGCCACTTTGCGAGCGGGGCACTGAATGGAGTCTTCCCTAGCAACGCTGCCACTAAACCAGCCCCCTGGCCTCCAGGGGAGTCGACTCCTAGTGGCCCTCTGAGACAGAGGGGAGCTGCCCCTGTGGGCTGCCAAAACTGGCCGTATCTTAGGAGTAGAACGTTTCCTCTTTCTTGCAGCTGAGCAGCTGCGGGTTTGGAACGGCTGACCTTGCAGTTACCAGGCCAACTGTCTGCTCCCTGCACAACCCAGGAGGAGACGTAGGGGTTTGAGCCAAACAACGAGTGCTGATGAATTGCCTCCCCCGTTACATTGTTGGCCACGAAAAAGGCACACATGTTAACGTGTGTGTGTGAGTGTGTGTGTGTGTGAATATGGGGGCTGGGCATTTCCAAGCCGCAGTTTCCCTCTTTACAGTTGGAGCCTCAGTGGAGGGATGGTGTTTGTCCTGCCTCCCCCCTAGCCCGCGTGCGCCCCATCTCCTCGCAGGGTCCGCAGGGAACTCAAGGACTACCAAGGCTCCAAATCAGAAAGCTTCTTCTGGTCTACCCCTCATTCTGGGCTTCTCTTGGATGCGTGTCTGTTATATTTGGATTAACTGCAAATCTCCTTTGATTGCTCACTCTGTTGAAACAACCTGTTGCCACGTGTTTGATTACTGAATCCCAGGGGAGTTCCGATTTGTAATGCAGCCAGTCGCAGTACCTCGGCGCTGCGCACAGCCACGGAGCTGCTGATTCATTGTCTCAGAAGTTGCTTTTCAGTTTCTGATTGTTCAGTAATAGGCTTCTCAGGAAGCCCTTAAGCTTAGGATATAAGCCGAAAACGACTTTTGCGGTCATTTACATAAATACAAGCGGATCCGGAGCGGGGCAGGGGGCATTTTCCGTGCTCTCGCAAGAGTCAGGAAGCCTCACAGGGACACTGGCTCTGGGGGCTGTTGGGCGCCCGAGCCGGAAGCGCATGGGCTCAAGGAAAACCAGACACCAGAAGAAGGATAAATCCTGCGATCTCCCAGGACGCCCAGCTGCTGAGTCGCCAAGGCCAGGCCGACATGCAACATGCTGGGCTTCAGCAAATGGGTCTGTCCACAAGCCTGCTCCCGCCGCTGCCTGCAGTGCGGGCTCTGGCCATTCCTGGCCTTCCGCGGCACCTGGGCACCTCGCCCCCAGGCGGGCACCTGGGCACCTGGGCAGGGCATGCTGCCGCCCAAACCGCCCAGGAGCCAGGGCTATTGAAGTGACAGGGGAAAGGCGCAGGGGTTCTCCATGAACCTCAAGTGGCATTTTTGTTGAGGAGAAGGTGGATGGGGCAGAGTGAGAATGGGGTTCAGTCATTTGAGCCACTTTCTAGGTCTTCTCTCTTCTTTCAGTAGGCTGCTCTTTCTCCCCCCACCCCACCAGGACCCCTCAACATCGATTTTCCAAATGAGCCTGTGTTAGGGAGAGGAACGCTTCCTGGATTCCCTTGCAATAGAAGTCCCCATTTAAAAGTAAACAAATGAGCTATTAGACTCCTCATTCTAATCAGAATATTTCTCCTTTGTACCCAACACTTTTTAAAGTACACGAGACAAGGTGCTTGGCTAGATTTAAATTTCAAATAAACAGCAAAAAATATTTCAGTATAACTTTGTCAGGGGTCATAATAATATTTGTTGTTGAGCTGGAATTCACTCTCATTCCATGTCTGCTGTTTTTGTTTAGGAAATCAGATAACCTTTTTTATAAGGGAATGGGTTTTTACATACAGAGTAACCTTTGTATAAGGGAATGGGTGTTTATATACAGAGTAACCTTTGTATAAGGGAATGGGTGTTTATATACATAGTAACCTTTATATAGGGGAATGGGTGTTTATATACAGAGTAAACATATCTATAAGGCTGTGTTCATTCGTTGATGATCACTTCCCATCGCTCTTCCTCTCCATTTCCAAATCTGTCTTGCTCTACATTCTTAACCCTTAAAAATCCCCATGTCTCTCCATCTCCATAAACTCACCTATGTTGCTGAAGTTTTCTTTCCTCCAATCTCGCCTCCTTTCAATCCACTTCTCACATTGCAACTGGAGTGATATTTTAACGGTTTCCAATCATCCCAAAAATGTTTTTAACCATTGAACATGCCAATCTGATCATGTCATGACATGTCCTGGCACACAATCCTCCATTGCACCTGTTTCTCTCAGCATACATCTTTCATAAGGATTATACGGCCCTTCGCATTCTTACCTCTGGCTCACTACTTGGGCATCTTGCTTTTCTGCGTATGGTCCTCCCAGCCGCACTGAAATCCAGTCTGGATTTCTGGTTCATGTATTCCTATTATTCTCTCTGAACTTTGGACTTGTACTTTCTCTGTGTCATTCTCGGCTCTCCCTTGACTTTGGTGAAATCTACTTACCTTTGTGTTTCAGCTTGAACATCACTTCCCGAAGACTCCTTTCACCTTCAAGACCTTCTGGAAGCTGCCATAGCAAATATGATTTTCTTTTATCCCGGCACGTACTACATACTTTATTGATCGTCTGTTTTATGGAGTGGAAAAATGGTGTCTGTCTAGTTGCTGTTTATATCTCCAATGCTTAGCATATTCAAAAATCACACTCATTGCCAATGAATCGATTTTGGCTCACAGGTCCGTTTAAGGTAGGGGGGTAGATCTGTCCCAAAGCTTTCCATGGCTGTAACTTTCTCCTGTGGGTTCCACCCACCAGTCTTTTTGGTTTGCAACTGAGCACTTAACCACGGTGCAACCAGGGCTCCTAGCCTAGCACACACACCAAACTCAACCCAAGGCCACTGATTCTGACAGAATGGAACTAGCCCAGAGATGGCGCAGTGGTTACTGGTTGGGCTGCTAACTGCAAAAGGGTCCCCAGTAGGAAGCCAGCGGCCACTCCTCAAGAGAAAGTTGCCGTTGTCTACTCTTGTAAAGCGTTACAGACATACCCAGGGGTGGCTCTACCCTGTCTTACAGGGTCACGAGGAGTTGGCAGGGACTCTGTGATAGTGAGTTTGGATAGTTTGCTTGTTTTTCATTTTGTAAGGTTCTCTCTCGAGGCTGTAAATCTTTCAGATGCGGACCATAAAGGTCTTTCTCCTGCTGCTGATGCATTTGAACTAGGAGCCATTTGGTTAACAGAAAAACACTTCAACAACTGCACCTCCAGGGCTCATCGCCCAGCACATAAAACATGTTACCATCATGTTGATTTCAACTCAGAGGGACCCTGTACAGAGTTTTTGAGACTAAATCTGTATGGGAGCAGACAGCCTCATCTTTCTCAAGTGAATGGTTTGAATCACTAACCTTATTTATAATTATCACCCTCTGATCTGTCCATGACTCAGTATTCCACTAGTTTTAGTCAAGTTGGGATGTCTTCAGAAATAAGATGCAATCCAAACAGCAGCTGCTGAGGGGATTTGCTGGGTCAGTTAAATACAAGGAAGGAAGGTCAGCACAGAAAATTATGGTGACTTTGGATTGGGGGGGGGGCATGCAAGGGGGGTTTCCAAAGAGATAATTTTGGACAATTTATTTCCAGAACACAGGGTCATCACAGAGTCATATTATGAAAATGTTTTAAGAAACTAAAATTACATTTGTGAGAAAAAGGTCAGTAAAATTTCACCAAGTCGTTATTTTTTTTTCTATCATGACAATGTACTGTTCATTCTTAGATGGTAGCAAGACGTGTTCTAAGATGATTTTGTTGGGAAACCATATCCCGTTCACCTTCCAGCCCTGATCTTGCCTCTTCAGACTTATTTTGTGCCTCAAACTTAAAGAACATTTAAAGGAACATGATTTGAATCCCTCACAATTTGTTTTCTTCTGATATGGTCTAAATTGAAAAGTGTAGAAACC
>NW_022109491.1:55295193-55318202 GCF_000313985.2 Echinops telfairi
TAATAGGACTTATTCTACTTCTTCCCTGATTCTGTTCTTTCCTATCTTGCTCTCTTTCCTAAAGCTGCCTTTTGGACTTTGTCATTTGAGAAATCAGCTCTTTTGATCTCAAATACTTGATTATTCTGAGGAATAGATACCTCATTGCTCCAATCGCCAATATTGGTCACCATATAGGTTTGTGTATGATTTAGCTGAAAAGCAAGCCTTCGATGTGCACTCGGTTCCAGACCTGAAGGATGACTAAGGGTCATCATCTTAGGGACTCCACCAGGCTCTGTCTAACTGGTAA
This sequence comes from Echinops telfairi, assembly GCF_000313985.2. Lineage (NCBI taxonomy): Eukaryota > Metazoa > Chordata > Mammalia > Afrosoricida > Tenrecidae > Echinops > Echinops telfairi. The sequence goes on from NW_022109491.1 coordinate 55,295,486, forward strand.
TCCTGGTCTTATCTTTTAAACCTTCTTATTTACTTGAGTGAAGGTTTATAGCAGATTCCATTTACATGAAACCATTTATACAGGTTTTGTTTCATTTCATTGATTGCACTCTCCTTAAAGTAGCATCATTTGCCCTATTCCCTGTGTTTCCTGATCACATATTAACCATTCTATATTTTGTACTTGAGTAAAGGCTGCCCTATGATCTTAAATGGTTGATTATTCTGAAGTGGGTATATCATACTGGTGTTATTGCTCCCCATTTGTTTGCCTGAAAACTGGGTCAGAAGGTATGGTAGTTATGTAATCTGGTGTCAATTTGAGAGGATTATGAGTGAATGGGGTGGAGTCTAGCCTGTCAATCATTGTACAGCTAATGAGGCCTCTGTGTGGACATGACCTTCCCCTGAGGATTCTGGGAATTCCTGTATTTCCTCCTTGGAGGCAGGAGACACACTCTCTCGGTGGACTCCCTGTGAGACATCCCTGAGGAGAAGCCACATGGACCTACCCTGATGCATCCAGAGCTCAGGACTAGGAGAAGCCACATGGAGACTCCTGCCAGTGCTGCGATGCTTACAATGCCACTGGATCCACAAGACTTCCCACCCACTGGCCTGTGATTTTCCTGCATTCGGCATCATGGAATATGTTTTGTGAGTCTAAGAGGACTTTATAGATTGGTATCGACATATGGGCTAATATCAGACTCATGGACTTGATCTGTACTGGGTTGGGATGTTTTCTCAATATTCAACCACTCTTGTACGTAAAGTTCTTTCTTATACACATATGAGAGTCTCCCTGGAATTGTTTCTCTAATCTACCTGGATTAAAACAGACGGTGAAGTTTAGTTTCAGATCTGAAGGGTGACTGGGGGCCATAGTCTTAGCCAGTCTTTATCCAAACAGTAAGCCTAGCCTCCTTTATGATTTTGAGATTTGTCCCCTGGTGTTCTACCACTCTACTTAGGACTATCTAATGTCATCTCTTTCAGAGCAGTTGGTAGTGTATTAGGAAATCACATTTTTTAAACAGTTACAGCAGTGTAAAAGACACTAGCACAATCGTAGAGTGTACCTATATAACTGTGAGGTCCAAAATGAAGTAGGCAACTGTCCTAGAAGACTACATCTAGAATAATCTTTCCAGATAGCATGCTTTAAATGGTTCATTATCAAATTAGAATATGTTCAGGAGATGATGATCAAAATGATTCATGCTATAGGAATGATGCCAGGTGTTGGTTATAAGAAGCAACCAATAATGCCAACCTAAATTAAATATGGTGTGTGACAGTCATGTTTAAGAAAGTGAATTACTCAATATCAGTTGTAGATTGAGTAACTGTAATTAGAAGAAGTTAAAAAGAATCATTGGTTTTTTCTACATAAATCCATTAGGAGGGTATTCAGTTGCATGTAACAGAAATCTAGCTAAGCAGGGATTTATTTTTCACAAATAATAAGTGCAAAAATGGTGTTGTTGTTGTTCAATGATATTGAGTCTGTTTTGACCCATAACAACCCAATGCACAACAGAACCACACACTGTCCAGTCTTGCACAATCCTCACAACCATTCCTATGATTGAGCTCATTGTTGCAGTCGCTGTGTCAATCCATCTTATTGAGGGGCTTCCTATTCTTTACTGACCCTCTACTTTACCAAACACGAGGTCCTTATCCAATGGCTAAGTCTCTCCTGACAACATGCCCAAAGTACATGAGACAAAGTCTCACCATTCTTGCTTCTAAGGAACACTCTGGGAGTGTTCACTTCTTGCTTCTAGGGAACACGTCTTCCAAGACAGATTGGTTTTTCCTTTTTGCTGTCCCTGGTACTTTGTATACCCAAGACATCTGCATGTGCAAGTGGAACCTTGAATAAGAGAGACTGTAGAAGAACTGATGCACTGGAATTGTGGTGCTGGTGAAGAATATTGAACATGTGAAAACAGGCATACCAAATCTAGTCCACCTACTAAAAAGAACTTATCTTAAGCCTGAGCCAGCCTTTTTGTTAGAATAAGCCGTGTGAAAGTGCTTGCCTTCAATGATATTTGACTTATGAAAACAGTGAGTCAGTGAAGTTCACCTGAAGAATTTCTCTCTTTCATTCTTGATATGTGCTGTTTTCCCTCCTGTTCAAAAGTCATGCCCTGAACCTCTGGGTAGTGTGCCAGTCTCTCTGGCAAAAAGAAGGAGAAGGGCATTGGTCATGTGAGTACAATCTCTAAAATCCCACAAAGTAAACTTGTGCTGTCATCGCACTGGTCAGCATGGGGCTACATGGTCAGACCAAAGTATAAGGGGATCAGCTGGGTATTTTAAATGATCACACATAACCAGTAAGCCTAGTCTCCTTTAAAATTTTGAGATTTGTTCCTTATCATTACCTTGAAGAAATTTAGAATGCCGTTTGTAAGAAAAAGGGAGAAAATTGATATTAAGGGACCTCCCAAAGTACCTGCCAAAATAGAAAAGTTTTCTCACAGAAAGGATCAAAATTAGTTGTACTCAACTCCAGCTGCACAATAGAATGTGTAGCTCTTTCAAAACAAGAGATTATTCTGCCTAATTCTGAGAGACTCAATAAGAACTTTTGGGAGTCAGACCTGAATATCTCCTAAAAAATCCTTTTGTATGGATATCCTCTTATAAAAAGTGCAATTCTGATTGGAACTTGGGACCACTAATTTGCCACTCGGTGAGTATTGTTGTTTGGGGTAAGAGATGAAACAGGGTATTTTTAAAACTAGTTTATGAATTGAAGAGTCTATAGGAAACATTTTTGTATTTGACCATCAAGTTATTTTTATTTTGAATAAGTTTTTATAAGTTTGAGAAAGTAATGGAAACATGATGGTAAAGTGTTTGCATTCTTTATGAAGAAATTTTAAGGAAAATTCAAAGATAATATGTAACAATTAGGAGATTTTATTTGGTTTCAAAATTTTCAACCTGGTTCCTTCAACCATCATATCTATACATCACTAAATGAACTGTAGGATGTGAACAATGTGTTGATTAATATTTTTCATAGTCAAGTAATGTTTCTTCATGACTATTTAGAAGGATAACTAAATGCATTAGTCCAGAGAGTTGTGAAAGAAGGAAACAAAGCTATAGATTAAAAGGAACATACAACCATTTTATCTTTTCCAAATAAACTCTTTTCATCACACTCTCTTTTTCTTACGTTCAACTTTTCCATGTCCATGGCTTCCTCTGATCCCATCACTTACCGGAAGCAAAATATAGTTTTAGATTTCAACCCCCTCGAATCAGTCTGATATGTTCACCACCTGAATGCTTATGTTCTGCTCTTGCCTAAGTTTAATCTGAAATAGTGATCTCCTCACCTACCATTGCCTTGTATATGGTTTTTGACTGATGATAACCAGGTGGGGTTAGGGTATAAATAACAAGAGTTTCACAGTCCAAAAATTATTTTGCCAGGCAGAAGAGCTTGGTAGAATGCAGAAAGATGAATTTTATAGGGTTCTGAGGTCATGTTCTTGCATACCAAATAGCATTCCAAAATATCAGGAAAGGTTGAAGTATCAACAGCTCATCCTATGTCAACAGAGTTAAATGGCCACTAAAAAACCAAATGGAATCTCACACTGTGCTTCCTCACCCTTAGTTGTAGAAACCCAGAGTACAACATATAGGTCAGATACTCGACAAGGAGTGCTGGAAATTCAGGGATTAATAAAGCAGCTTCTACTCTCCAGGAGTTCACAGTGTGATTAAAGAGAGAGACACATAAACAGGTAACTACACTATAATACAGTGAATATCATGGATAGCTGTAAGTCCAACGGAGGCATCATGAGAGGATGGGGAGGTTCTAACGAATGGACGGTCTGAGGAACAAACAAATCTGTCCTGGCAAAGGTCCTGCCAGCATGCTCCTCAATGAGTGAGGATTCCATATGTGATCAGGAGAAAGCAGGGTATCATGGAGAAGAGTCTCATGCTTGGTACAGTCGGAAGCCTTGGAAATAGGAAGATTCCAGTGAGCTGGTTTGACAGGGTCACTGCAACAGTGGGTTCAAACATAACAATTGCAAAAATGGTTTAAGACCGTGGCTCTCAACCTGTGTGCTGCAACCCCTTTGGGGTTCAAACGACGCTTTCACAGGGGCCACCCAATTCATAACAGTAGCAAAATTACAGTTATGAAGTAGCAACGAAAATAACTTTATGGTTGGAGGGTCACCACAACATGAGGAACTGTATTAAAGGGTCGCGGCCTTAGGAAGTTTGAGAACCACTTTTTAGACAAGGTACTGTTTCATTCTGTTGTACTGAGTCCAAACCAACGTGATGGCAGCCAATAACAAGGGATGTTGAGCCTTGAATTTTGTCTCAAATTATAAACAAGTGTTTTCAAGTTAGACAAGTTCAGGACTGGGAAAGTGCATGAACCATAGAAAACAAAGTCCACAGATGCTTAGGGGAGAGGAAGAACAGTAATGCTAAATAGTCCATAGTATCTGAAGTGCAAACATTAAAAGAAAGAAGACAAACAAGACCAGATCTTTAGATTTTACATGCCTTTCCAAAGAGCTAAAATGCCATTCTATTTGCATGTGTAATGATGAGAGGAAGAAGAGTAGAGTAATGAAAACAACTCTACAAAAATTTAAAGAAAACAACACCCTTTCTATGGATAATTACAGAGGAAATAGGAGGAAGAATTTCAAATATTTGACCTTGGAATGAGGAGATTTGGGGGAGAATAGGAGCAAGCTAACTAGTGTTTTCAAATATTTGGAGAACGGAGACATTAAAAAAATTAGATTTGTTCTGTGTAAAGTCTTGATTAGCAGTCACCATGATACTCTTGAACAACACTTATTGAAAGCTTACCATGTGTCAGGCAGGGTCCAGCACTTATCTACATCAACTCACTTAATAACTGTGACAGTCTGGGGCATCCTATCATTATCCCCATTTCATAGAAACATACCCCGAATCACACAGAGGTGAAGTCAGTTGCCAGAGATCTCAAACTAGAAACATGATAAAGGTACCCAAGCTTTGAACCTCGACAATCTGCCTCTGACACTATAAGGTGATAACATCTGTCACCATCTAGAGATTTGTTTGGAATCTTTAAGAAGACAGAAATGACCCTTATCCTTTCTCTTTCCCTCCTTCTCTTCTTCTCTCTGTCTTCTGGAAATCTATCACATATATCAAACTACCCATATAGGAGCTAGAGGCTACAGAACCCCACAGCTAAACTGTTGAGGGATCAGATCTGGAAGAAGAGGAATTGAAATCACCTTTACAGTGCTCTTGGCTGAAGCTAGTTGTGATTCTGGGGTTAATGACACCGCAGTGAGAACACCTGGGGAAACCAATGGCTGCCTGGGTTACTAAGTGACTACACCTGGCACAGACCTGCATGGGAGTTCTATTTCCTGTGGGCCCTTCAGACCTGCTGACTCCATCAAAAATACCCAACTAAGTGTTCACTCCAGCAGGCACTGCAGGAGCTGAACTGGCTTGGGGAGTGGAGCCAGCATCAGTTCTGCCCAACACATTAAGCTGCAAAATTGCCATTGAGGTTCTGAGCATTCAAACTTTATTGACCATGAGAAGAAGGGCAGTAGAAGCAATGTGGTAGAATAACTGGAGTGGGGGAGCAGACGCTAGGTAGAAGAGGCTCAATTCTCAGACTTATGAATGGAGATTCATGGAAACGAACCATTGCTTTCCAACAAAGCAAAGCCTGGTCCTCAAATTGATGCACTGTGCACAAGGGCTCACTTTCTAACCTGGTTCTCGGGCATTTGTTCTTAACTCTTATTCAAATGACTGCTCCATTTTGCTTATAGGGATCTTTAGGAATTGATCCATTAAGAGTTAGTTTCCTTCCTTTTCCCTATACTTGAAACATTGTGAACTTCCCTCTCTCCCATGATGCCTTATAAAAGAAACTGCATGCATGGATATGGGAGATAGTATATGTAATGCAGTATGTAGTATTTCATGTATACACACCAATCCAATGTTCTGTTTTGTTCATTCCTTTGTGCTGGTGCTCGTAGTCTTAGCTTTCTGCAGACACTTCTGAGGATGTTCTTCAAGTGTGGATACCTATCAAGCACTAGCTTCACAAACACCATTTGTAAAATGGTAGCATTGTTTATTTGAAACTTAGAATATTTTTAGCCATATATATCTACTTCCTGCATATATATATTTCCTGTGTTTATATATATATATATTTCTTGTATATATATATCCTGTATTAGAGATGTGGAAACTAAGGTCATGCAGAAAAGGCTGCCTTATCGAAGTCACGGAGCATAGTTTCAGCCCTAACTACAGGTTGCAACCCTGTGAAATGCTCTGGGAAATGCTGAATGGAGGTCTCATCTTCTAGAGCATCTGGTTTGAGGTCTGGAGTGAAAACATTGCTATTATTATGAAGCAACTTTGACGATACTATGGTACGGCAACTTTGAGAATCACTGGCTTAGAGAATGCTTCCACCCACCTCCTGAGGACTTCCCTGGCTTTTGAGATAGGATCAGGGCATATAGAATTTCCCTAAGCTGCTAGATTTGGAAGAATCATGAGCCCATGAGAAAGGCAGTTCTCGTAGATAAGAAAAGTTATGGCAATGCAGATAGAAGCAGGCAGGTAGGCAACCATCCAAAACTGTTCAAGGTACTAGGAAGAGGAGTGGCTGTAGGACACAGCATAAGCACAGGGGAGGCTGTGCCTTTTCTGGGCACAGAGAGCTGAACACACAAGTGGAGGGAATGAAAGAAAGTCATGTTCCACCCACTGGAAAGTACAAATGAGAGCAAATCAACTCCTCTGGGAATGATGCGCTTGTCTGATTCCAGGAACGTATATGGGTGTGATGGACAGGCAGCAAATAAAAGGGGGATCATCTTAGATCTCGCCTGAAGTGTTAACCTTTACAGAGGTCCACTGAATAACGTTTGCCTCTCCTAGAGCAGCTGCCGGGGCTAATGCTTCCCTGGTCTTTATCCTTTTGACCTTCCAGTACTGGGAAGAAGGTAGGTCCCCGTGGAAGTGGTGAGATAGGGTGGCAGTGGTACCAAGAACCAACCAGTCACATGAATGACAAGATAAAAGGGAGACCAGTTCACAGGCAGATGAACTTAACACCTGCTTGCACCCTCCCACGTACTTGAATTCTTAGCTTGACAGTCCCTCTTCACATGCTCTCTTCTTAGCGTAAAAGTCTGCTTCCTTGTTGGTTTGTTTTGCTATTTGCAAATGACTTACAGAGCTCCTCTGGCAGGATTTCTGTTTTTCTTCTTGCAAATAAAGAAAAAGCCAGTCTTCTAACATGACTGCAGTGGGGGAGATTCTGTGACCTCCTGTCATGGGAAAGGGGAGAAAGAGAGACGAGGAAAGGGCTGGGCAAGTAGAAGGGAGGGCAAGAGAGGCCGCAGCAAGCAGGGTGGAGAAGCTGGGCAAAGCAGCACAAAGAGGCAAAGATAGTGGGAGGGAAAGTGACAATGTCATGGATACCCAATCGTGACGATTCTGCAATCAATGGCGACCCCGGTCTCCTTACTGGGGTGGCGAGACTCATCCCGAGGCTTGGGGGTTCTGCCTCCCTTGGAGTCCACTGTGTCATGTTTGTTCCCTGTGAACTGGGGAGACAGACCCTCCCCTCATCTTTCTAGGCGAGCCTGCAATGAAGCATAGCAACCCGTGCCAGCTTGACCTAGATCTGTCAATGGATCAATTATTTTCCCCACGGAGCAGAAGGAAAAATGAAAAGGGGGAGAAAGGGGAAAGGGAAAAAAGGGAGAACAGAGAAAGGAGGGGAGAAGGGAAGAAAATCAGAAAGAGGGACAGAAAGAAAACAGAAGAGGAAGGAAACTACAGACACATGCATCTTTTCAGTTTAAGCACAAAATAGCAAGAGCAGGCTTAATTCAAGTGCTTGCTGGAATAAAGAGCTTATACAATTTTCAGGGGTTCCTGGCCATAAAACAAAAAGTAAAGCTTTGCTCCCACCCATTGTCAGTCCTGATTAGAGCTCTCGATTTCCCTCAAGTCCTGCATTCAGGCCTCGTTTACCCTACATGCTTCGTCTGCTATGCTTTTTCTACCCTGCATTGCACGTTGAGAAAGGAATAGAAAGGCATGCTCCTTCTAGAGCCCTTCGGCCCTCTCATTGTGTTTTCTGAGTATGAACCAGAGGAGAGTTGCACCACATCCCATCTTCAGGCCACAAAAGACCTTGAGACAGATCAGCCCATGGCACTGCCCCATACCATCCAATCGGTGTACCACCTATTACCTTATTTCTATATAGTTTCAGTTTTTACATTTAATTTGTTTTACTGAATTTCAAATGATGACAGACATAAAGTAAATATGTAACAAGCCAATAGAGCAGAAAGAAAGCAAACTGCATAAATACAACCGATCTCAGCATGGAGTTTCACTTAGCACCACATGGTTGGAGTGTTACAAGCATTAATGAGTCCTTACAACACCCAGGGGAGTCGCTCCCCAGCCTGGCAGGCAGGTGGGGAGACAGTCTCACAGAAGGAAAGTTGGTTTTTGGTTTTTTTTTCCTACAGAAAACATAAGACTGTGTAAGGTCAGATGTATACATTCCCCATGCACTGTGGCCTAACTCTAAAGGGCATGTGCATAGGGGGTTGGAAGGGCTTTAGCACCTCTGTGGAGGCCAGATCAAAAGTAACGCGCTCATTCGTAGGCCGAAGCTAGCCAGGAGCACCAAACCCAAAAGCTCAGAGCAGAGCCAAATCCCAGACCCGAGAGCTTCTTCTACAAGTGTTTCCGGCACAAGTGGACAGCCAGAGTGAATGCTGTGTGTCTGTCTTGCATTGTGATTCAGAAACTCTGCTACATCTTAGAGTATCAAATCTTAAGAAGATCAAGGAGGGTGCGCTATACCCATTGAGGACCAAGTTCAGGACCCATTTGCACTATCTACAGGAAAAGCAAAAACCAACAACAACAAAAAACAAAGCCCAACTTACTGAGAAGCAGAGAATTAGAAAGGACATCTTGGGTTTGTCCTGGGTTTTAGATGTCACAAACAGGAAGCCTTTACCCCAGACCTAGCATTGGGCAAGGCTTCAACCCAGCACCGGTTTACAGGCAGCAAGACTTGTTCACTGCTGGGACTTGGCAGGTTCACTTGACCCAGTGTAGGACAGATGAAGCAAAGTTGAATTTATTGTACTGGACTCACCGCTCCTGGGATCTACCCCAGGTCAGCATCTCCATGCTTGGGAGATCCGCCCCATTTGGGGAAGCTCTGTGGCTACTCTTGGGCTATGTTAATGAGTACCCGTTATGGCCCCATCAGCCCAGGGTCCTCCACACAAACTCACTGTTTCATGGTGCCAGTACACATTGTGATGGTCAGATTGGGTGCCCCATCGCCAGGAGACCTACCCACTACAGGCCAGGAACCCAACATTTGCTGTGAGAGGCAGGAGATGGGCTGGTCTGCTAAGCTGAGGGGGCTCATATCAGTTCAGTACAAAGGAAAGTGTTGACTTACCCTCGTCCCCTTCACCTTCCACATGGCCCGTGCTCTTGTCTCAGGTGTGCAGGGACGCAGGTATAAAGTGTGAGGAAGGGATGGGAGACATTTGGAAGGGAACGACAGGAACTGAGCCAACTGTCTCAGAAGGTGTTAAAAGGAAAGATTATCCTTGGAAGAAGGGGTTGGGTTTCTAGAAAGAGAATGGCAGCAATACAGTAGTCATCCCTTCTGCAGCCACTCAGTGACAGAAGGTGGGTGGTGTGCTCAAAGGGCAGTTGCTAAGCCAGGTTCCTTGCTCCCATCCCCAGGAAAGAGGACAGGCTGCTTAATCAACCCTGGTGCCACTTAGGGTCAGAGCCCTGGGGAGCTAATCACCCTCCCTCTCACCCGCTACAGGAATCAGTGCTGATGCTCTGGAAACTCCCTCTCCGCTAAGCTAAGCTGGATCATGGTTGCTGGTTAGGCTGGGGGAAGGAGCGGCTCAGGACAGTTCCATCATCTGGCCCTGGCACCGGTCACCTTTTCACGAAGCAGCAAACACAAGAAGTCGCAGCTCTAGAGAGAGCCAGCTTAAAACAAAAACAGAGGCGAGGAAAAAATCGCCTTGGAATGTGTGCTGCATTCTAACGAGTCCCCCCTGGGTCAATGCAATAGGGGCGGATTATTGCAGGCAAGACCTGACTGCCTCCGTCATTTTCTAAGTTTGACAAGGGATAGCTGGCAGCCTCCCGATTCCTTCCCCTGAAAGAGAAAGCAGACAGCACCTCTGCCGCTTCCGAAGGGCATATGATGCAGGGGGAGTGTCTTTTGGGGTCACTGTGCCTTAAATTGGACAGGCGGTGTTCTGTGATGACACACGGAAGCAGGGTCAGAGTGGGATTGAGGTGGGCAGTGCATACCCAGTCATTGTCTCCTTTCAGGCTTTAGCAGAACCAGAGGAGGAGGTCGGAGACACCCCTGTTGCCACATCCCCACCCCCAAATCAAAACAGGATTTCCCCCTGGAGACTTGTGCAGCACTGCTTACTACTCATCTATTCAGGGATGATCCAAAGTCTGAGCAAATATTATGCTTCCTTGCATTTATTTCTAATGAAAAAAAAAAGTCACGTATGGTAATTTATATGTAAATTCAGGATGGCCCTGGGCCTCCTGGCACACAGCCAGTGGGGCTGTTGATGGTAGAAGTTTGGCTCTTGTCTTGGGTGTGATGCCACTAGATGGAAGAGGCCAGAAGAGATGAGCGTGGTGGGCTCTGCCCCTCCCCACTCTGAACCCTGCCTCCTTAGTTTACATCTTGGTTGTCAGCAGGATAGAAGGTAATTTTCTCAAGGGGCCTGGTCGTGAACTTAGTTTCCCTGCTGCAGATGCTAGGTCTCTGATCTCACCGAGAGCCCCTGTACATCCCCTTGTGCTTGCACTTGCACGTGCTCCAGCACACACACAACCTATGCCTCACACACCCCATACTGCTGGTTACATAAGAGGAGTTAACCAAGGAAGCCACCAAGTTGGCGCCTGTCACTCTTACACCGCCAACACCCCAAGGGAGGAGAGAAACCATGAACCTCCTGAAGGTTGGATGTAGTGACAAGGATCCCTATCAAATTCACCCACGCAGGCCTCCTCCTCAACTGCCCCCCCCCCCCATTCCCTCTTGTCTTGCTCCGTGAGCCACAGCCAGCAGTCCACACATACTTAACTCTTCCCAACCTGGTTCCACAAAAGAGCCACTGCCATCTATCTCCAGGGGACTGTGGCATCACCAAAGCCAAACTCAGACAAGGAGCAGAAGATTAGTGCCCAGGGCTTAGCAGAGGTCAGGGAAACCCTAAATTTCAGCAGGGGAAGAGGATGCGGTGGGTGGCATGCTCCCATCCACATTCATCTTATCGTAGTGAACTTTCCCTGGGGATACAACTGAACCCCCTGAGGCACCGGTTCCAGGCAGAGAGCCCTGCTGGACCACCCTGGGAAAGTTTCTTTGCCCACCTCAATCCCTGTGAGTTCAGAGATATTTTATGTGAACCAGAAGTAGATGCCCCTGGCCACCACACACACACACACACAGATTGGGGGGCGTGCAGGGTGGGTAGGAGCAAATAGACTAGTGGTGACCATTGCTGCGGGGCTGTCCATGCCGTAAATGGACTTAGATTCCCCATGCCCCCAAACCAAGCACTGCGAACAGGAAAGCACGCACGGGGCCCCGCGAGCCCGTCCCTCACGGCAACCCTCAGGCTCTGCTGCCTGGACAACAAATAAACAGACAATTAACTCGTCCTGCCTCACCTTTCAACTGAAAAACAGCACCCCCAAATTTCAGATCCCGGTGCTCTCCTGTCTTCTCATCGACCTGATTCTCCACCAGTACCCCCCACACCTCGTCAAAACTCAGATTGTGTCCACCCCTGCTGCAGACGGAGCATCCCTTCAGGTAGAGTCCAGGAACATACTCTCCGGCAGACCCCAGCTTGCATCCTCCCGTTAGCTCCTTGCAGAAGCCTGGCAAGTTTACCGGCAGATATTTAAAGTTTCCTATTGTATTTTCTTCCCAGTAACACAGCAATACATTAGCAACCCCAGTGCCCTTTGAGCCTGTAATTTCCCCTGCTTACATGTGTGCCCTGTGGTGCATGTGTGCAAGAATGTGTAGTAAAAGCCGGGAGACCAGCACACAGCCACGTACCTAATGGAGCCAGACACATTTTACTTATGCATATACATCCCTCTGCTCCTGAAGCAGCCAGAGCCACATCAGTATTCTCAGCCTAGGAGGGAGAAGGAAGTCCCAGCCATGCTGTTTCAACACTCGCTCCTCCACCTGCAAACCGCGCAGCCGAACAGACTTAGGGAGCCTGCGAATCATATAAAGCACATTGTACAATGCCTGGGTCTGCTTTAGGCAAATCAATAACAAGCTCTTACCTTGAAAGAGAAACAGCGCAGCCAGCCCTGTGAAGATTGCCCAAGAGACAGAAATGTGCATTTTTGCCTGGGTGCTTTTCATGGTGTTTTCTCTTCTTCTTCTTCTTCTTCTTCTTCTTTTTTGTCAGGCTGGGTTTTTCTTCCTTTCGTGCCTGACAGATTGCGTTGCTCTAAGCTCAGGGAAGGAGATTTAAATCCACTGTTTTGCTGAAGGACACCACAAGAAAGCCGAGGGTGTGAGAGTGTGACTTCTCAGTAATTATATCCACTCATACTCTGGCACTGAGACACATTGTACAATCTGGCTCTGGACAGCCCTCCTACAAGCTGCAATCATTGGTTCTAATCCAAGGATTGACAGAGCTACAACACACGCGTGCAGGGCACACACACACACACACACACACACACACACACAGAGGAATCATTTACTGGGCAAATCTGGCTAGCTGATTAAAGAGACAGAAGCCTGGAGAGAGAGAATGATAAATGCCACTTTTCCCCTTACATATTACTTTCATTTTTTAAAATGACAGTCTAGGAGCCCCAAGCACTAAGGGGGAGGAGGGGAGAGCAATCCCCTCTCCTCTGGCATTCCCTGGCCTCCTGAAGTCAAATTCCCTTTGCACTGAACAAATCCGATTACTAGTAAGTAACTGCTTACAGGAAATTTTAAAGGGACATTTTCATAGTCGGGAAAACTTGCACAGATGAGTCAAATTTTATTTGTTGATATCTCTTTTCCCTGTGATGCCATGTCCCTCAATGACAAATGTTCCCCTTCTCCCCTATTTCATCTCTTTTTCCCAATCAGCCCTCCTGCTTTGAACATAATAAATAACTTTTAATTCTTTTCTCCTGTCATCCTTGTTTCAGCCACACCTGTATTCCTCCTATTTTTCATTCCTTTTACTTCCTAATGGCATTCATGTGTACAAGATACCACAAAAAGGGTTTGGGGTTCTGAGATTTGAGAAGAGCTATAGTCTGAGTCTGCTGACTATCCCCAAAAGCGAACAAGGAATGAGTTAATTTGAAGCATCTTATTCAATCTTTATGCCCTGTTAAGAAAATCTAAGTCCCGGTGGATTTCTATTGCAACCAGACAGATGTAAGTCAGATGTGCTGAAGGCTTCCTGAGTGTGAGACTGTGTGTACTTCTAAAACCTTACAGGGTAATACACATCCTTCTTCTTGGGGATGAGTGATAATGAATATCAGACAGAAACAATCAAATGAGTGGGACAACTTCTTAAGGGATATTTAAATCCTAAGGCCCTGGGAGTTGATTATTCCATTGTTGGGCTTCCTTTTATGAGATGAAAATGACATGAAATAAAAATGAAAAAAGACATAACCCATAACAAATCATTCCCTACTTGATTCTGACAAATGCATATGCCTCAATCCATGATTCTGAAATATTCCTCCATACATCCTTATAATTTCTCCATACATCCTTTGTAATTTTAATGCACAAGTCCTCATGCTGCACAGAACAAAGACACTTTTTTGTCTGTTTATATTTATGACCCTGAAGGAGAAATGAAAAGAGCGCTGCGCAGCCCAGGAGCCCCTATGCCTCTGTGCTGTCTGTGAAGGAGAAGGGTGTTCCCCAGAGGTGCGTTGCACCGTGGCCTGAGAGGAAGGACAGCAGAGTAGGGAAATCCAGAACTTAGTCTCAGCTCCACATTAATTGAGGAATCATGGTAGTTATTTTACATCTGTGAATCTCAGAATCTATAAAATTAGAGATTAGGTCAATTTCTAAAACTCCTTTCAGTTGTAAAGGTGTTTCATATTAACAGTTCTTTTCTTTTTTACCCTCATTAAGTTCTAATTCATATGTCCTTCAAAACACCCTTCATATTGTGAGCTCCCAATGGACAAGAATCTAATCTTCATAATACTCTTTTTGTGCAGTGTTCAGCATAGCGACATGTGTAATTAAATGCTTTGGAATGACTGGGACACTAGTGATAAAAATACTGCACAGAGGGAAGAAAGGGGGACTGTCTTTTAGCACCATTTCATTTATCTCCAGAATGCCAATCAAGGCCATGGGGCATAATCAAACTTCAGACCAAACCTACAAAAGTGGGACATTTGTAAATGATTTCTCCTTAAATTTTAATAAATCTATTGATTAGCCAGAATCCAAGAAATAGCTTTATTGTATGACAACAGTAGGTTAATAACTATAGTTGATATCATTAATTACTATGCACTTGATATGACAGTATTGTTCAAGCATCTTTCTCATTAAGTCCTTCAAGTTAGTAAAATGGTGCTTGGACCTCCTATTTTATAGAAAAGGACACTGAAGATCACACGAATGTAGCTGTCTTCACACAGTTGGTAAGCAGTGGGCCAAGACTCACACCTGAGCAGACCAACCTCTGAAATACTATCCTTTGCTGACTATTGTGAAGGGGGAACATAAATATCAGATGTTTTAACTGATAACCTGTTTTATATTTTTGGTTACAAATTAATAGGGGTTATAAAACAATGCATTTGATGATACAAGAAATATAAGAAACTCCACATAAAGCTTCGATTGCTGAGTTTTAAAATGGCTATACATGTCATTAATTTTATCATGAGAAGATGACATGGTAGATTGTCATGTGCCATTATAGTGTAAAAAAGGTTCTATGGAGATGATTGGAGGCATGATACAGCTAAAAGTGAGAAGCCAACCGTCGTTGAGGAGATTCCGACTCATAAGAACCCTATGTTGATTCATATCGAGGCTGTACATCTTTACAGATTCAAATAGGCTCATGTTTCTCCCTCTGGTAATTGGTTGATTGGCCCCACTGACCTGTGCTCATCAACCCAAACTTACCTGATAGCAAACAGACTCCTCAAAAGCGAGGTGGAGACCAGATGTATGAGGATGGGAAGAATAGTTTAGGCAAGGAATGAATGCCACAAATTAAAAATACAGCTCAATGACATAAACAAAAAGTTCTTGGTGTCTTGACTTTTAGGCCTGTTCCTGGGGTAATCTGGGGAAATGATTCAGAAAATTGTATTGGATAGAACACATCAGCTCTAGGTTTTTTAAGTAGGATGTCTGTAGTTTTGATTGTTTTTTTTTTTTCTAATCATTTTATTAGGGGCTCATACAACTCTTATCACAATCCATACATACATCAATTCTGTAAAGCGCATTTGTACATTCATTGCCCTCATCATTCTCAAAACATTTCCTCTCCACTTAAGCCCCCAGCATTAGGTCCTCATTTTCCCCCTCCCTTCCCGCTCCCCCCTCCCTCATGAGCCCTGGATAATTTATAAATTATTATTTTGTCATATCTTGCCCTGCCCGTCGTCTCCCTTCACCCACTTTTCTGTTGTCTGTCCCCCAGGGAGGAGGTCACATATAGTTCCTTGTAATCGGTTCCCTCTTTCCTACCCACTCCACCTCTACCCTCCCAGTATGGCCACTCACACCACTGGTCCTGTAGGGATCATCCGCCCTGGATTCCCTGGATTTCCAGTTCCTATCTGTACCAGTGTTCATCCTCTGGTCTAGCCAGACTTGCAAGGTTGAATTCGTATCATGACAGTGGGAGTGGAGAGGAAACATTTAGGAACTAGAGAAAAATTGTATTTTTCATCGTTGCTTCATCACACCCTGACTGGCTCATCTCCTTCCTGAAACCCCTCTGCAAGGGGATCTCCAGTGGCCTACTAATGGGCTTTTTAAAAAATAGAATGTTGCACCATACTTTTTAGCTATTGAGCTATACTAATTTATTAATTTATCATCCTAGCTTTAAATATGACACAAATTCCGACCCAATAATTACAGGATAAAACAAAAAAGTAAGAACTATTTGAAAAATAGTTATGTATTGAGAGATTCTTAAGGGAAGCTGTATACAGACCCATGATGGCTGGTTGGCTAATCATAAGGTGAGTGCTTCAAACCCACCAGTCACTCTGCAGACTTTAAAATGTTTAAAGGTTTGGACGCCCCGAAGGGCAGTCTTCTTGGCCCTATTGAGTCACTCTGAGTCAGAATCAATGAGCTGGCCGTGGGTTTTCTTTTTGGCATGGGAGGGTGTGTGATACATGCAGACTACATGGATGCTACAAAGCCAGCACTCAGTCTGAGAAGAGTGAAAAAAGAAAAAAACTGGAAAAGGCACATATGTAGAAGGTATGAGGACTCTTTAGTGGCAAAAATATAAGCCTTCTTAGCAATTTTAACAAGTATTTTGAAGCTGTAAATACCTCTTCCTCAAAAGTATGTAGTAAATGTTTCAGAAAACATTTTAATATATAGAAGTCAATGGATAATTCATGTTCAGTGTTTCAGAGGTGAAGTTGACCCCAAGTTTCTTCATAAGGAAATTCTACGTTTTCTTTCAAGCATTTCTGTGCACCAGTGGAGAAGTTGTGCCATGTTGTATCAAGACTGGAACAAGTTAATTTTAATAAAGGAGTTGGAACCTTGACAGACACATTTTGGATTTCAGAAGTTTGTCCCAAACTCACTATTACTCAGTCAATTACAAGTCACAGCAAATATAGGACAGAGGAAGACTTCTCCTGGGGGTTTCGGAGGCTGTAATCTTTATGGAAGCAGGAAGTCTCACCTCTGTTTTGCCGAGTGGCTTGTGAACTAGAATAGCAGTCCTTGTCGTTAGCAATCAAACACATGACCCTCTACGCCATCAGGGATCCTTATTTATTGTATGGTAACCTTTTTTAATGGCCCTTTTTAAAAAATAACAAGCTAATAAAGGTAAAGTGAAACTTGGGGAAATCCCAAGTTCATGCAATTTGCATTGTTCAAATATATCTTTGGATCAAAGGACACCATGAGAAGTATAACTTGACCTAAATATTTAGTACAGTACAAACTATTTCAAATAAAACCAGTATGCACTTTCCTTATCTCAGATCAGCTAACTCTACATAGAAATATCCCAATATTTTTATGAATGAACAAAATATAAAAAGTGGCATACGGCCTATGTTCTAGGTCTTCAAAACTAGAGCTGATAAGGGGACAGTCAAGCCATTTTAGGGAGCAGCAGGTCAAATACACCACGAGATAAGTCTAACATTTGAGGCACCAAAATGTGTGTTGGCCGGTGAAATCAGAAATGAAAGAATAGAACAGGTGTCTTTGGGCTTCCAGGGATTCATTAGTAGGTTATCTGTTGGGCTGCTTACGGTGGGGTCAGCAGTTCGAACCTACCAGCAACCCCACGGGAGACGATGATGCTTGCTCTCTCCTTCCATGAGGATGACCAGCCTTGGCAACCTGAGGCAGCCGTTCTACTCTGTTCTCCGTGGCTGCCATGCGTCAGAATCGACTTGATGGCGTTTGGAAGATATTTGTTTGGGTTCCCTTATCCAGCTCTGCTGTGTTCCAGTGAACACAATTTAATTGCTAGTCTTACAAAGTTTGACATTTTAAAAGGTTAAACATGGGCACTAGCACAACTTTAAATGAATATTATTCACTTCCTATATACATGTAGGACCCACCATCTGTCACTTTGTCAGTTTTGTGAACTATAGTGACTTCAGGTTTCTATAATGCTAGAAGGCATGCCACCAATATGTCAAATATCACCAAGGTCACCTACAGTATACAGGATTCAATGATGCTTCTAGACTAAGCCTAGGAAGAAAGACCTGGTGAGCTACTTCTAAAAGGCAGCCAGGGGAAACCCAATGGATCGCAGCAGCGTTTTGCTCAGTGCAGCAGCAGAGCTTGAATGTGAGCCCTGTTTGTTAGGAGGCGTTGAAAACACACCGGGTCTGCAGTAATGGACCCGATCTTAGCAATGATTCTGAGTATGGCATCGTACTGGGGAACATTTCATTCTGTCCTACTTGACATGACTGTGAGTTAGCATTTAATGACACCAACGCACTAGTATCGTGACCATGCTTAGCACACTGAGCATACACTTTCTCCCTCAATTTTATTTATTTTGAGATTATTTAGAATTTACACAAAACACATGGCAATTTTTCTACATGTTCCATGTTGTGACCTTGGTTACATTCTTCAAGCTTCCAAAACCCAACTCAGTGCTATTGCTTCACCAGCGTAGAACTGCCTCGGTGGGTTTCGGAGACTGTAACTCTCTACGGGAATAGAACCTCTCGTCTTTTTCCTGAGGAGCAGCTGGTGGTTTCGAACGGCTAACCTCACAGCTAGCAGGCTTACATGTAACCACTACACCACCATGGCTATCATCTATCCTCTTTAAGCTTGCTATCTAAACTTGTCAGTTTGATCCCATAGAGATGGTTCTACAAATAGCACATTGCTTGAGGCAGAACGTCTAACTAGTTAAGCTATAGTAGTGTTCTATATTAAGATGGCATCAGTGGGTATTTTTGCTTGAAGGTTTAAAGATTTCTCAGGGCAGTCATTTCAGGGGTTCATGCCTCCTCAATGGCTTCAGATGTTTAGAGGTGATATGAATTTGAAATTCCATCCCACATTTTTCCTTTTCTGGTCAGGATTTTTCTATGGAATCTTTGTTTTAAAAACTCAGATTAAAAAAAATAGTAATAAAAAAATTTTAAAAACTCAGATGCAATTGGGCCTTAGGCACATCCAGGTTTTTGTGTGTGTTTTCTTTATCTCATGGCAAAGGAGGTATTTGCTCATGGCTGCAATTAGCAAACCATTCATATCCTTGTCTTATCCCTGATTCTCCTTCTTCCTCAGTGGCTCCAGGTGACTACTCACAGCCATTGAGTTGATCCCAATCCACAGTGACCCTGGAGAGCAGAGTAGAGCTGCCGCTGTGGGTTTCCAGACCTGTAACTCTTCATAGAGTAGAAAGCCTCACCTCTTTGCATGGAGCATCTGGTGGTTGAGACCCCAAGGTGGGACCCGGTCTGCCGTCTGTGCCTTGGGTGGTTGCTTCCTAGTCCTGAAGACCCCCGGACTCAGCAACAAAGCAGGAAGTAGAACATGAGATGTTTGGTTGTTTATAGAGAGCCGTAGCAGCTACTCTGTGTGTATGTCTTGTTATAGATTTAACCACCACACACAAAATGTCAATTCAACGTCTTATGTGTACACAACTTATTGGACAGCAATTAAAACAATGAGTTCAGCAACACCACCTTTAATGCAATTTCCCCTAAATGGTTCAACTGCATTCTCCCGCTCTCTCCAACTCGTGGTAACCACTAAAAAAAATTTGATTTTCTTGTCTCTTTATATAAGTGATGCTGTATAATATGCATCCTTTTGTGATTGGCTTATTTTGCTCAGCATAAAGTCTTTAAGCTCCATTTGAATTTGTAGTGCACACATCAAAGCAAAGATGAAATATTACATTATAATGACAGTAAGAATCAAATTCAAATGAAAGAAAACAACCGATGCCCAGAAGGCTTTGGAGAGACAGGAACTCTCATACCCTACTGTGAAACCACTGCGGAAAGCAATATGGCACTCAAACCACTGGGAATGGAAATTCCACAGGCTCCAGCTGGGTATTCTCCCGAAATAAGTATGAGTCATAGGATGAACACAGACATGCACACCCATGTTCCTGGCAGCATTCTTCACAATAGCAAGAAGAGGAAACAACTTAAATGACCATCAGTATAAGGATGAATAAAGAACACGTGAGACGTATAGACAATGAAATACCATGCAGGGTGTTTAGAAAAAGAAAGTTGAAACCATGAAGCATCCATGGCCAGAATTGACCTGGAAACATTAAGCTGAGTGACACTAGTCAATCGCAAAAGACGAGTATTGCGTGAGACCATTGTCTTAGGCAAAAAAAAAAAAAGACGAAGACAATGACTTTCATACCAAAAAGAACAGTCTTTGGAGGTGACCGAGGCAAAGGAGAGATGAAAGGCCCAGGGGATTGGCAGGTGTTCACTCTAGTTAAAAGGAAGATAATAATCCACAAGAAAGAGAATGAAATCTCAGGTGGGGTCAAATAAGCTATTGGGGATGGGTGGAGGGGTTGATCAGTAGTTTAAACCATTGAATACATAATTGATGGCCTGAACTGTGAAAGGCCTAATTCGCAATTTTAAAATGTCTTTAGAAATGAACCATCTTCTTTTAAAAGGAAAAAAAGGCTCAGGTGCCCTACTGATTGCATAGCATCCCTTTGCATGTGCCACAAGTTGGTGTGTACCACGTGTTATTTATCCAATCTGTTGGTGGATATTTGGCTATAGAGAATAAAGCCACAGGAGCATTTGTGTGCAAGTCATGCTTTGAGTTTCTGCTTAAAAGGCTTTGGGGTTATACACCCGTGAGCTGGACTTCCGGACTACATGGTAGTTCTCTTTTAGGTTTTTTTTGAGGTACCACCATAACATTTTCCTAAGACCAGACCATTTTGAATCCTACCAGTTACAGGTAAGGGTTCCAACCCACCTCCTTGCCAACATTTGTTATTTATTCACTTATTTGCATGTTAAGTTTTTTGTGATTTTTTTGGTATCTTAGCCATCCTGTAGTTGTCATCCAGTTGGTTCTGACTCACAGAGACCCTACTGCAGCAAAATGAAACGTTGCATCATCCTCGTTCTCATCCCTGGGCCTCTCGTTGCAGCCGTGGTCAATCCAGCACTTAATGTCTTCCCTTTCTGGTTGACCCTCGACTTAATTAGCATGATATCCTTTTCCAGGGACTGTATCTCCTAATTACATGCCCAAAGAACTTGCAACGAATTCTCACCATCCACACTTCTAAGGAGCATTCTGACTGTACATCTTCCAAGAGAGACGTATTTGCTGCTCTGGAAGTACTCAGTGCTTTTCACGATCTTGGCCAGCACTGTCACTGAAATGCACGATTATCCTGCAGTCTGCCTGATTTGTGCCCAACGTTCGTGTGCTTATAAGGCGACGGGGAATACCATACTGGGGGTCAGGCACACATAATGTGACTCCTTGCTCTTCAAAGAGGTCTTGTGCAGCAGATTCACGCAATGTTATATGTCATTTGATTTTTTGACCTCTACTTCCATGAGCATTGATTGTGGATTCAAGCAAGACAAAATTGGTGCCCATTTCAATCTTTCCCCATTTATTGTGATGTTGATTGATCTTGTTGTCAGGATTTTTTTTCTTTACATTTAATTGTATCCATATTGGAAGCTGCAATTATAGCTCATCATAAGCAAGTGCTTTAAGGATGTGTTATATGCAAATTACAGTTTATTAATAAACACTCCTCCAATCTGGGTTCCATGCTTGTCCTCATGTAGTCCAACTCCTCAGATAATTAGCTCAACATACAGAGTGAATAAATATGGTGAAAGTATACAATCCTGACACACGTCTTTCTAGATTTTAACCATCTAGTATTCCCTTGTTTTGCTCAAATAACTTTCTCTTAATCCACACACAAGTTAGGCAGGAGAACAAGGAGTAACTGTTCATGTAATTATTTATTTCTAATTATTTTCTTTGCTATCGTAAACAGAATTGTTTACCTAATTTCCCTTCCAGAGCTCTCATTCCTGGTGTACAGAAATTCAACTGATTTTTGCTTGATAACTTTACATTCTGCAACTCTGCTTAATGCATCTATTGGCTGTCTCTCTCTCTCTCTCTTTTAATTATGGACCTTTGAGTAGGTACCCTATCTTGTTACTAATTTCAAGGTGATAGCTAACAGTAGTTCTTCTCTATTAAGTACAATGTAGGCTGATGGTTTTTAACCATATTGTGGAATGTTCCTTCTTTCCAATCTTCTTTAGAATTTTCATCCAGAAAGTGTATTAAATTTGATAAAATGCTTTTTTGACATCCAAAATCATAGCTAAATACTATTTTCTTTTCTTTTTAAAAAAAATTTATTTACTTTTTTATTAAGTGCTTTTATTGGGGCTCTTAAATCTCTTATCACAATCCATACATTCATCCAGTGTGTCAAGCACATTTGCACATATGCCGCCATCATCATTTTCAAAGCATTCTCTTCCCACTTGATCCCCTAATATCAGCTCCCCACTTCTTGTCCCTCCCTCTGCTGCCCTCCCTCCCTCACAAACCCTTGATAAATTATAGACTATTTTTCCATATCTTACATCGTCTTCCGTCACCCCCTCACCCACTTGTTCGTCCCCTTGAGATGGGGTTATAGGTTGATCCTTGTGATCAATTTCCTCCTTTCTCCCCTCACCCTCCCCTAATCCTCCTGGTATCTCTACTCTCATTGTTGGCCCTGAGGGCTTTCTCTATCTTGGATTCCCTGTGTTTCAGCCTCTTATCT
>NW_022109491.1:55318821-55328831 GCF_000313985.2 Echinops telfairi
TCACCTGATTCATAACAGTAGCAAAATTACAGTTATGAAGTAGCAACAAAAATAATTTTATGGTTGTGGGGTCACCACAACATGATACACTGTGTTTAAGGGTCATGGCATTAAGAAGGTTGAGAAGCACTGGACTGTATTTGTATCATATTCCCCCTAACTGTTTGGTAGGCTTATTCTAGGAGCTCCTCAGAGCTGGGACATTTTGGTTAACGCTCTTGGGAAGTTTTGGTCACTGACTGCATCTCTTCAATCATCTTGTTCGGATGTTCTGCTGAGACGTTCTCCTTCTCCTTGAGCAAGTTCAGCTAACTCGTTTTCTTGTTAGGTAAAGTTCATGTCACCTCGGTAATCCAGTTGTTAGCTATCCCATAGTTTGCAATACCATAATTCTTTTTATTTCTATCAGGTCAGTTGTAGTAATCACTTTTCTTTCTTTAAAAAAGTGGTTACTTACATTATAATACCAACTTACATCATAACACAGAAGAAACTATGTATCTCTGCCATTCATTGTCCCCCTTCATTTTTTTGATATCATTAATTACAATTTTACATTTAATATGCCCAAAACATAATTTTAACATTGGATTTTATGTGTTTGTTAATTTTTAGGAAGCATGAAAGATGAAGCATTTAAAATTATAACACTTAAACTCATTATTAAACCTTACTCTAAGAGCTACACTGACACAGTGGATTAAGCATTCATCTGCTACCTGAGAGGTTGGCTGTTTTAACCCACCAGCTGCTCTGTGAGTAAAGAAGAGAGCTCGCTGATGTAAAGACGTGCAGTCCTGGAAACCTTAAGGGGCTATTCTACTCTGTCCCATAGGCTTGTCATGAGTCAAAAATGACTGTCAGCAGTAGGTCAGCCTATATAATTGTCAAAACATATCCCTTTAATTGGGAATCTTTTAAAATTTTTGTTTATTTAACTTATAGCTTTGACTTGCTTTCTAATATCTTTCACCATACATCCCCTTCCATCTGGTTCCCAATGGGGTTTTCTTATTTGTTTGTTTGTTTGTTTGTTTGCTTGCTTTTGGAGGGCCAGTCTGGTGGATTTGAGATCTCTCAGCTTCTATTTGTCTGGGAATGTTTTATTTTCACACTCCTTGAAGGATAGTTTCACTAGTTATAATAATATTTATTGAGGGCTTTATTTTACTTCCCACCAGCATTTAAAATATGTCCTCTGTTTCTGAGGTAAAAATCAACACTTAAGCTTATTTTAAATCCCTTGAATGTGGCTGCTTTTTTCTCAAGCAGTCCTAGAATTTCTTTCAGGATTCTCTGTATTTAACTTTTGAGAGCCAAACTATGGTGTGTCTTGGGGCAGTTCTCTTTGGGTTTTTTTTTTTGTTGTTGTTGTTTTTATTTGGGTTATTTGAGTTTCTTGTATTTTTAGATTCATAACCTTCATTATATTGAGGAAAAATTATGTCATAATTTCTTCAATTATTCTTTCTGTCCCTTTCTCTTTGTTGTCTCCTTTTAGAATACCAGACACATGCATTAGGTCTTTGGTCCCATTCGTCCATTAGACTGAGCTCAGTCGGCCACCTAGAACCTCTGTTCTTATTGCTCTTCTGCATGTCATGTTAACTCTTATCCTCAGATTCACTGGGTCTTCTTCCTCTTCAATTAGTTGAGATTTCCATCTAGTAGGTTTTTCATTTTATGTGTTGTTCCTTTCAGTTGCATTATTTTGGATGCTCATTTTATTCGTGTACTGTTTTCCTATTTTATCCCACCCCACCCCCCACCCCCACACTGATTATATCGAACTATGTTTAACATGGTTATGTCATGCACTGCTTCTCTCCTTTTTATTTATCATTTGTCTGTTGCTAGATGTGCAATCGCTCCCTTTATGATGTTCATTTTGAGGGACCATTGTTTCCTTGTTTTCTATGTCCTTTGATGTTTTTGTCCTTGGGCACTGGGACTTTTGAGGGTCTAACTCAGTTTCTCTGAGTATTTAGTGTTTTTGCCTACAAGAAAGTCTTAGATGGGCAGAACTTCGTACTGTTGATTATCCTTTCTTACCCCTCTCTGATAATTCCTTCTTTCTGCCTGATTTAATTGAGATTTAAGAGTTGTTCTTCAACCTTCAATGTGTTCCCCAAACACCCGAGAACACTGCCATCCATGTGTTCACTAATGTGCACCGCTACTTTTGTGAGGTGTTGTGCACTATCGATCTGTCCACAAGGGGGCTCAGCATCCTCTCGTTGATCATCACTTCCATTTGGTTTCTGCAACCCCATTTCAAGACAGAAAAACCACACCCAGTGAGCCCCTTTGGGGGCTGGGGGCTGTTCTCTGGTTTTGCTTGAGATTCCCTTCCATATTCTGTGGGAGCCGCATGGATCTGACTCGGCATTCAGAGGAAGGACAGACAGATTTTCCTCCATTTCAGAAGAACAGGGCTGGCAAGCCCCAGAAGAACCCCCAGGAGAACTGTCGTGTTGGTTTTAGAACCTCAGTGTCCCTGTGGTAGTCATGGGGAGTGGCCTTCACTTAGGTGACCCACATCCTGAGGCCACTGCTGAAAACCTTCTGCAGGAGTTCATATCAGACCAGCAAGGAGCCCACCAGCTGGGGTTGGGACAGGCGTACTTGAAATGGATCTGCAAGGAAGCCTGGGAGGTCCGGAGGCCATATTGTTTATGCCTTTGGCTGTCTCCTCAAGGCCAGCAGTTCCAAATCATCAGCAGCTCCCAGGGGGCAGAGACGGAGCTTTCTATTCCCATAAACAGTCTTGGAAACTCACAGGGGGTAGTTCTGCTGTCTTAAAGGCTCGCTGTGTTGACTCAATGGCAGGGAGTCTGGTTTTGAGTTCTGGTGTAGGGAAATCTGCCTTGTGGCTATCAGAGCCTGTGTTACGTATAATGTGTTGGCTGGGGTTGGAGCCTCTGTCATGCCTGCTCCTGAGTATGCAACGCCTCAGTCTGGGTTGCTCAGCACTGACTATAAGGGGAGCAGACAGATTCAAACAATCCCCAAGGTAGCCTGTTCCATTGGCTTCAGAGACCTGGGTTGTGGGTAGCACATGGAGATAAGTAGAATGCTGACTACAGGAACATACTTCACTGACAACACTCAACCAATACTTACTAAGTGGGGGAAGGAGTTTCATGCTGTGATCAAACTCTTATAGCGGTCCGCCTGGTGACTCTTGGAGTGCCCTTGGTAGTGGATGACAATGAGTGCAAGCCTTACTCAGGACCCCTGCTTTCTAACATATAGCAACCCAGGGAGCTGTCTTCAGCACTGGCTGGAAGTTGGGGCAGACTAACCCCAATTGACCCCAATGGGTGTTTGTCCAATTGACTTCAGAGGTCAGAGCTAGGGAGTGCATAGGAAGATCGGTATTGTGCAGTTTATAGGAGCAGACTTCCTCTCAATGTACTTCTATAGTAATTTGCAGCAGGCTCACAGGCTGCAGGAAGGATGGTCTCACTTTAAACACAACTTCCTTGTAATACGTTGGCTGTGATGTCACCTCCACTAAAAATGCCCACACCACAGCCAGCTGGCCCCAGCCCTGATGGGAACAAGGAGCAGACAAACCTGCAGAAACTCCCGGGAGCTCTGCCCTGTTCATTTTAGAGGCCTGGGAAAGCGTGGTGCCCAGGCAGACAGGTAGTGTTGATTCCACTGACACGGACT
The DNA here is from genome assembly GCF_000313985.2 of Echinops telfairi. Taxonomy (NCBI): domain Eukaryota; kingdom Metazoa; phylum Chordata; class Mammalia; order Afrosoricida; family Tenrecidae; genus Echinops; species Echinops telfairi. Next base: position 55,322,500 of record NW_022109491.1, read on the forward strand.
TCATGAAGTGATTTTAATAGCCATTCAACTGACAGTGTCTGGGTGAGCAAGGTCCTGGCAGACTCCACATGGAGCCCTAGGGGGGCTTGTATTCTTGGTTTGTGGGGAGGAACTTGGGGGGATCTCATCTCTTTGGACGGGAGATGTGGTGGCCCATGTCTGGGGGGAGGATACCTGTTTGTGGGAGAAGTCATTTGCCTTCCTTAGTTGACTCGCTCATTAGTTGTTTCACCTGTCCATTTTTCCATAATATTTCCTCCTGCTTTCTGATTCACAGGCCCCCAGAGAAGAGAGTTGTTTCTTTGTTGTATTTATGTGAGGGAACTCAGAAAATCAGACCCTTGATTTCATCTGCATGGGTCGATGGTAGAACACCCAGATGGGGGTGGAATCTACCGGGGATCACATCTGAGCTCTGTGTCTTAGATACTATGCAACTTCAGTTGAGTCACCCAAACTCCATGGGTGAAATGGAAAGAGTCATTATGCTTCTGTCACAAACATACCACGACATCATACTTATCAACGGCTCCTAATTTGTTGTATTATTTTAAACAAATTGAGACAGACAGGGTTTGCAGTGTGCTTATGAACTAAACCTCCTGGAGTCTGTTACTGCAGAATTGTACTTTGTACATTTTTAAGGCAAAATACATCCTCAGGGATTGCTGAGTAAAAGGTCTTATTTGAGCTCTGAGAACAGCTAAATGCTAAACTATCTAGAGACCTATACCTATATCATTGAATATGTTTACCACATAGCACATATTTCCCAGTGGTCTTAATGTTTGGAAAAAGAACACTGTTTATCTCTTTGTAGGACAACCATCTTTTCTCAATGACTTTGTCATGAGGTCCAACACAATCATTCAGCTGTTCATGCTATAATCTTAAATTGAAGACCAGGTCCTGGGCTATACACAGAATAGTCTCTCTACATGGGTCACATGAATGGAGCCAGCAATATTCCTCTCCATTTGTCATTTTAGTTTCAGGGTCTATCAGATTGTCGAGCTGTGAAACTGCCCCTGTGCTACCTAAAGCGTTGAGCAACATGGTACTCATGTATCAGGGTGGCACATGGCTACCATTGGGGGCTTCCTCCATTACTGGAAGAGAGGCCATGATCAAAGAAGCTCTGATGGAGAAGACGTCATGGCTGGGGAAGCTCTGATTGGCAGGGAATACTCTGAACCCCGAGCTCCTTATGTAACCATCGTAATAAAAAACATCTCTGACTTAGGATGCTCATGTGTTTCTTTACATGCCACATCTTTGGAGCTGACTTTCCCTCTTGGATTAGCCAATTCTAGGTTATGCACCATTTACCTCCCAATTCACAGGTCAGATACTTTGAAGAGGAGGATGAGTTGCCTAAGACAAAATTATGACTAGAAAAGAGACTTAAATTCTGGGCAGAATGATCTTCTCTCACCAGCTACACTCCTTCACTCCTTACAGTGAAGAGAAGTTTCTGATAGAAATTATTTTTCTGTTTGCAGATAAGGAATAGGAGTGGAAAATAAAGAATAAGGAAAAGAAAACAGAGGAGATCTTTTAACTTCTGAGGAGAGGGCAGCTGGGATTGCATTTCCTGAACCTTTCCTCATCAGGCAGCTTCAGAATGTGCAGGGTGTGTGATGAGCTCGTACAAATAGGCATTGATTCTTTGTAAATCGCCCACTCACACCTGCTGCCTCACCCAACCAAACACAATGTGCCCAGTAAGGGTCAGTGCGGTCCCTGGCTACCCTACCATCTAAATCTCAGCTGAACCCTGACAGCAGCCTCAGAGCCCAGGAGGAGATGATAGACAATCACACCCCTTGTGGCCAGGTCCAGAGGACAGGCAGAGAAAAAGCCACAGCAAGGGGGAGGAGGAGGTAGGTGTGTGCGGGGTGCGGGCATCGGGGCGTATGTGAGGAAGGAAGGATGGGGAGGTGGGGGCAGTGTTTTTTATTTCTCTCTGCTATTATGGAAAGAACTGCAGGAGCTTAAATCTAAAGAGCAGGACTGAAATAATGTTCAGGACTTAACAAAAGCCGCTTCTCTGCTCTGCTGTCTGCCTGCTGTGGTCTGCCTCGGCTGAGGCTGAGTGTCATGGTGATTTTACCTACCCAGATGCTGGGGCAATCCCTGACATGCAAGGAGGAGGTCACAGGCCTGTCCCTCCACACATCTGGGACTAAACATGGCTCAGCCCTGACTTTCAATGTCAATGTAGGATGGGAGGACTCCACAGAAAGAAGAGAAGTCCTGTACACTGGGGGCAGCAGCCATCTTGAAGGTGGGTTCAGCATAGGTCACGTTCAGCGTGAAAGGAGGCCCTGAGACAAAAATAACCTCTGGCGGATGTGAGTGTATGTTGAGAATTTGATTGAGGGATGTAAATTTCCTGATTATTACTTTTTATTTTTTGATAATTTAATCAAATATTAAGAAGAGAGTGTAATTGTAACAATTTAGAGAGGAAACGGATTTAAATCCTAGTCCTACAAAGAAGAAGCATCAGAATTCTCTAACTAGAATTTGGACATAATTACCAGACCTTAATTTCTATAAGTGATCATCATCATCATTTCTAATAGAAGAAGTGCAGTAAAATAATGCACGAAAAGTAATTCAGACTTAAGAACAGGTGACATGGATTGGAGTCTAATGCCACTGTATCAATGTTAGTTCTCCCATTCTCGGGTTTTTCAACCGTCTCATCTTGGGCTTACAGTAGAGGTAATAGCACCTCGTTCATTCACTGAATGAAGACGAGGGCAGCCCCAAGCTTGAGTCTAGCAGGCACACATTGGGTCTTTACATTTTAAGGGTCAGTTTGAACCTCACGGTCAGTAGGAGCCTCACAGAGAAATTCATTGCCCTCACAAAGTTTAGAGCCAAAATGTGTTCTCTGGACTCTCCCGTGACTTGGGTGGCCCTTGGATTTTGTTACTGGTACACTTATCTTCTCTGATTCTTTGGCAGTAGAGGACGTCACTCCTGTGGAGTCTGCTACACTTCTGGCACATACGCGCTGAGTGGGTACTAAAGTCAGGCCCGGTGAATCAGTCTTTCCTGAAAGTTCGGGGACAGACACACTGCTGCTGGAACACCATCTTTTCTAACACAGGGATAAAGTCTGTCGGAAAAGGAAGCCCGCGAGAAGGAAGGGAGAACCAGAGAGGGCATCACAGAAAGAAGGGTCAAGTCTGGCCGAAAGCCAGGGACACCCACTTGAACATGAGCCTGCTCCTGTAATTGCTTCTATCCCTTTACATTGCACTTCTGCCTCTGTCTCACTTGAAAGGGTTTATACTAGGAGAATTTATGTGAAGGGCAGGATAATAAAAAAATATCTTCGCTTCCCTATTCCCTCCTCACATTGATGTCCTACATTAATATCCCTGGAAGCTTCAAAAATTCATGGAAGAATGTACTTGAAAGACAATGACTTTTTCCATGAGCTTTTTGAAGTCCACAGAATGTGACGCTTGGTGGAGAGGCCATGCCTTGCATGAAACAGGTAGGTGTTCAAAGCAATTTAGAGGCAGCAGCAAGAAAACAATACCCAGTACTGTTGCCGAGTTAAGGAGCCCTGGGGCGCAGTGGCTTATGTATTGGACTGTGTCCCCATGGTCAGCACTCTAATTCCACCGGTCACTCCAAGGGAGAAAGATGAGCCTATAGGTTCCCATAGTGATCTCCAGCCTCAGAAACCCCAAGGGGCCATCCTAGTCTGTCTTATAGGATGTCCATGGGTCAGAATCAACTTGACGGCTATAGGTTATAAGACTATAGGTGAAGTCAAGTTGGAGAATCCTCATCCAGAGAAACCTGCTCCAAAAGGTTGGTGCTGAGAGAAGGCACCCTCCCTTGAACAAGCATTCTACAGGTGACTTCTCATTTAGCTGCTGCTGTGCCCTCAGAAGTGGAACATTCTTGTCCTCATTTTTCAATAACGAGATGAACGACCGTTCCCAAAGTTGCGCAGGTGATAGGTGTCAGACCTTCCCAACACCTGCCACTCACCTTTCTCCCACGCCTTGCTGCCTGTTCGGTGAAGTAAGAACTTGAAAAGAAAAGACAGGGTGTCTTTGGGCGAGAACTCTATGTCCAGGGAGAGTTGCAGGGGGGTCTTAGCCTTGAACAATTCTAAGCAAGAGTTAGGGATTCATTCCAACGGAAGGGATGGCATGGACAGAGGGTGTGAGCATGACTCCGGAAACCAGTACTAGCCACCTAAAGTGAATGCGAAACGGTCTTCAAGTGTGCCGAGGGTTAACATAGTCGGGACCTAAAAGGAGCGGGGCCTGACCGTTTCAGACGTCTGACGGGAAATGGAAAGGCTTTAAAACGCTGTTGGTCATTAGGGAGGGTGAAATGGGACCGTGCACAGTCAATCATGTCACTCCTGAGCGGACCCTCAGTGCCCCCCGACCTCCAGGCGAGGACAAACACCCTCCCTGTTCTTTTCCTCATCTAATTGGGTGACCCGAGGAACAGTGATGGAGCCACTTAAGAATGGGCTCTGGAAGTCACACACACATTAAAAGAGGTGTTCAGGACAGTCCGTGAGCATCTTCCTGTCTCTCTGTCTTCTTCCATTGACTTGACAGCGGTGCTGAGAAGAGGCCTGATCACTTCTTTCTCATACACGTGCTCCAATCTTTTTTTTTTCATTTTTGCAAGCTGCTGGCCCCCAAATATTAAACAGATGATAGAAAAATTGTAGAAGTTCAGCTCTACTTAAGGACCCTTGGAGCTGCTTGCACAGCTTTGTTATACTCTGTTGGAGCTCACGCCCCACCTACTTAACCAGGGTCACTTCCCTGTCTTGGGCCATTTCCTTCCATATTCATATCTCCTACATTGACTTGACGGGAGAAGTAGGCTGGCCAGGGGACTACTCAGTATATTTTTTAGTTGTGTGCTTCCTATTCTCTTAACACTATTTGAAATCATGTTGATCTCTCCCAGCTAAGTTTGAGGAAGTTTGTGAGATCAACAGAGCCCAGGAATGCTGATATTGGTATCTCATGCCATCATCATTTTACACTGAGAAATGGGATCCCAAGAAGGGGCAGTGGCACATTTTGATTTATATAGGTTAAATGATTAACTTGGGCTAGAATGAAGCCTTCTGGCTCCCATTTCTTTTATTGCAAAATGTCTGTGTGCCTGCCTTTAAGGTGTGATGTAAGGACTGTACACGAAGCTCTCTTACTTAGAATTGAGGCTTGTGAGACTCTGTCTCATGGATTTTGGAGATGTTATCATGAGAGACCTCTGCCTGGAAAAGGGCATCCTGTTTGGGAGAGTGCCAGCCCCAAAGAGGAAGGCCCTCATGAGATGCACTGACACAACGGCTGGAGCAATGCCCTTAAACACACAAACAGTTGTGAGGATGGAACGGCAGAATTTCCTTCTGCTCCACCTAGGGCTCAATCAGAACTGACTCGGTGGATCTAACAAGGATCCCAAGCAGCCACTTCCTGAAACATGTATTGTGGCTTGTTTATTCACCACAAAATTGTATCCATTGTGACTCAACATTTAGAGAAAGATCCAGGGTCATCTCTGGAAGGTGTAAACAAATGAGGTGTTGTTCATTAATTGAAGCTCGGGGTGGAGGGAGTTCAGGCTCTTGTGAAAGAAAGTCATATAAAATGAGTGAGAGTAGAGATAGCAAAGGAGCCTCAGGAGTGTGGACACAGTATGGGTTGGGAATGTAGGGAAATAGGTTAGCAAAAGGAGGACAGAGACCAAGAGTTTGGAGTTCCAATGGCCACAGGCTGGGTCTTTTCCGTGATCCTGATGGTTGCTTTAAAAATGAGAAGGCATTTTGTGGTTTGCCTCGGTGTCTCAGGGTCAATCTGGGCCAGTCCCGACATTGAGTCTCCAGTGTTGTCCCCCTTAGAGCCCTGGGCCATCAAGGGATGGCGTGTCCCATGGGGGGATCAGCCATATTGTCCAATCTGTCCATTGGCTGTTTAGAGCGGGGATGTCGTCCTCCAGGCCTGGTGGGTCAGGATGTGCTCCACTCTCTCTTCCTCCCCCTAAATGCTCCCATTTGCTCTGGTCAGACATGGCCCAGCAGAGCAACCGTGGGAGCAGAGCAGAGAGCCCCCAAGGGAGTACAAAGGACAGACTCTGGGGTCAGAGCATGGTACCCCATCGTCCCTGACTGAAGGACACTGCTAGAGATCCAAAATCAGATCTTGATCTCTTGATCTATTTACAGGTTTTTCTTTCTGCTTAAATTTTTTTTTCTTTTACTTAATTTATTCTTTTATGGGTAATTGGTTTCCTTTTTTGTTACCACCAATGTGTCCTCACTGATC
>NW_022109491.1:55330348-55339307 GCF_000313985.2 Echinops telfairi
TGTTTTGAGAATGATGAGGGCAACGAATGTGCATATGAGCTTGACACAGTGGATGTATGTATGGATTGTGATGAGAATTGTACGAGCCCCTAATAAAATAATTTTTTTTAAATGAGAAGGCAGCAGGAGTCTGGCAGTAAATGAGCTAGGGCAGCTTCCTTCTCATGGCCAGCTTCTCCACAGGCTTCCCGCACCATCGTTGAGTTTCACAAGGGGAGAGAAGATGAAAAAATCTTAAAGGAGGGTTTCACAGGAGTCTGTGTAGGGAGTTGCTAGTCTCAGCGTGATAGATATCCATGGTGGACATTTGACTGATACCGTGTGCCTCTGTTCTTTCTTTATATGACTCTGCTATACCCCCAGTGACATACAGAAGATCCCTATAAAGTCTAAAAGCCCAATCGTGTGTCATACTAAAGAATAATGGCACTTTTCACTAGGGTCTTTATGTATTTTTAATTTCATAGTGAATTTGATACCTATAAAAGGAGTTGAAGTTGAGTAGCCAAAAAAACGGGAGCCCTTGATGGATGCCTCAGAGGGAAGAGACAGAGACAGAGACCAGGGCAGTAGCCTGACTTACTCCACAATGCTCCGAAACACCTGCCTTTTGTCCCTCAGCCTTTGTCTTGACCAACATTCTGATCCCCTGTCCACTGTGGACAGCACTTTCTCCCCAGGCACCCATGTCTTCTGTTCACATGGCATCAGGACTATATGGCAGGACAATGAATTACATTTGAGGTCTCTTTCAAACGGATTCCTCTGCGCATGGCAGATCCACACAAGCAGCATGGGTCTGCTTCTTTAAATTCTGTTTCTAGGCTCGATGTATGCATAATCTTCTCATACAATATTTGTTCTGCAATCTTTGTTATTGTCATTTGCATTGGGGGTGGGAGTCTGAAGCACAGAACGTGGTAGCATGTTGTAGATCTGGAAGCCATCTCAGAGAAGTCAGAGGGCTAACCGCTGGGCCTCCATGATCTGACTTCTGGGAAGAGGGAAACGAGGAGGCACTCGTGGTGGTGGAATCAGGGTCTGCCTTTCCTCACCGCTGCTCTCCTTCCTGCTGGGCACCAGGCACCAGCATTTATGATCTCAAACAGCAGCAGGAAGGCAGGGGGGAGGGGGAACAAGGCAGGAAAGAATCAAGAGAGAGAGGAAGGGGCGAGAGAGGGAGGAAGGGAAAAAGAAGGAAGGGAAATAGAGGCATACCAATGATATAATGGCTAGGATAAAACACTAACAAAATGATAATATATGTGAGAAAAAAAGAAAAAAGATCAGATTATTCTGGTCTCTGAGGTAAGGCTGAGCTGGTTTCTCATCCTGATTTTTCCACTTATTGGCTCCTGAGTCTCTGAGTAAAATTGGGAATAAAAACGGATTCATGGGATTAAATACAGCGCACATGTAAAGCCATCGCCATGCAGTAAGCGCAAAGCATGTTAGTTCTTCTATGGTGAAGCATCTTATTGTTTCCTCAGGTAAAGAGGACTATTATCATGAGGGGAGAACTTTATCTTTAAAAAATAAATAAGCATTTATTTGATTTTAAATGATAATTTTGGTTTTATTATTGACTCAAGCTTTTCTTTCTTTCCTCCCTTTCTTTTTAAATGAAGTGCACATCCTTGATTGGAACTATGAGCTGTTGCGATTGTGCACCATGAGTCGGACCTGCAGAGTGACCCTGTTCAGCAGACCGTGAATGCCACACAATCCTGCCCTGTCCTCAAAATCGTTGCTTGGTTAGAGCCCTTTGCTACCGTCACTGTGTCAAACTGCCCTTTGCAGAATTTTCCTTTGTTTTGCTCTTCTACTTTACAAGGCAGGATGCATTTCTCAGGGACAGCCTCATTCTCAAGAACATTGTGGGTGAGTTTTATTTGAAGACAGATTTGTTTATTGCATTAGTCTGGGTACTTTAGAGAAACAAATCCACAGAAACTCATGTAGAAGAGAGAGTTTTATATAAAGGGTAAGTGCACCTCAAGAAAACATCCCAACACAGTGCTGTCCAAGCCCACAAGTCCAACAGTAGCCCATTAACCCATATGTCCAACACCAATCCACAAAGTCCTCCTCCATCTCATAAAACAGACACAGTGATGCTGACTGCAGGAGGAAAGCCGAGTCAGTGAACGTGTAAACATCTCAGCGCTGGCAGGGTCTCCACACAACTGCTCCAGCACCCAGGGCTGCATCGAGGTAGGTCCATGTGGCTTCTCCTCAGGGATGTCTTGCAGGAAGTGAGCCTTGCCAGCTAAAGCAGGGAACTGGGTAAGGCAGCTGCACCCTGATCTGACCATCAGAAACAAGAGACCTGAGAACTAGAAAGGCGAGGCTCACTGAGCCATTTATCTCTCTGCCCTTCAATTAACCTCACATCTGTTTATCAGCCAGGTTGGCCCAATAAAGTAACCACCTCACTTATTGTGTGAAAAGTCCTTGGTATGTATATTCAATTTTTTTTTCTGTTCAACAATCGATGCCAGATACAGTTTATGTTTTACTGCTGTATCAGATCTTTCTATAGCTTTACACAATGTATTGACCTTCCATTTCCCACTGCATGAATTATAAGCAATATCACTTAATCCTCCTCTAAGATGACAAAGGACGATTGGGTGGCTGGTTCAGGAGTGGACAATGGTTCCTTCTGCTGTGCAGGAGGCTTGCTATGAGTCGGAAATGACTCGATGGCACCCAGCGCCAACAATCACCTTTCCTTCTAGCTCTCCTCCCTTCCTTGTCACCCTCACGTCACAGCTTCCAGTCACTGCCGGATTTCATTCCATACTTCTTGTGACCACCACAATTCATGGCATCAATTCTGTAGTCCGTCTTAGCCATCATCCAGCTTTTCGACAGAAAGGAGGCAACTGAAAATGCCACAGCTTCCATCAGGCCCACCTACCTGACTCCTCAATGTGGCACATCTGCGTTTTCACATTTTTTAGAGCCCTGCCACGCCCAGGGATTTGCCAAATGCAACATGTCTTTTGATTTCTTGACCGCAGCTTCCATGGGTATGGAATGGACTGTCAATCCCAGTAAATAAAATCTTTGACAATGTAAATATTTTCTGTATTTATGATACTGCTGCTTGTTGGTGCAGTTGGGGTGATTTCTGTTTTGCTTTTTTCTATGTTGAGGTGTAATTATGCTGTAACCCTTGACCTTCACTAGTAACTGTGGCAATTCCTCTGAGGCTTCGTTATGTCTTCCTGTAGTTAGCCCCGAAAAGCTTTATTGGGTGGTGTACTGGGAAAATGTATTCAACACGTTATTATTGGCAGCTAAAATAAAGAAAAAAGTAAATTATGCCAGGTATAAAGTTGTGTCCCGAATGCATCCCACTGAGAAAGGGATGTTCACGCAAGCACATGAGAGTCCAGCATCTCCAGGGCACAGCTTTTAATGGCTTGCAGGTGCAGCCTGCGTGCGTGTCCGCCACAGCACGTCTAAAACATCGTGGTGCAGCAGCGGAAGCATTAGTGAGTATCTGTGTTTTTGATGTTATTATAGATAAAATATTTGTAGAAATGTCATGCACACGTAAAGCTACTACATGAGACAAAAAGCTGAAAACACAGCCTTTTAGCTTTCTTAATGAAAGCTGAAAACCCAGTCACACACATTCACTGCATCTATGTTTTCCTCAAATTCTAACAAAAAGCAAACTCTGCCTTCTAGACAATCCTGACTCAAAGTGACCCTCTAGGGCAAGGTAGAACTGCCCGTGGGTTTCCAAGACTGTAGTTTTTATCAGAGAAGAAAGTCTCATCTTTCTCCCACAGAGTGGCTGGTAGTGTTGAACTGCTGACCTTGTGATTAGCAGCTGAACTCGTAACCCATGATGCCACCAGGACTCCTCACCTATTTTAGTGGTTCAATAAAAAGCATGCATAAAAGTAAAAATATGGAAAATATGTGATTAAGCAAAAAAAGCATTGTGACAAAATTTTAGAAACTTCTATTAGACAAAAATATCAAAATGTGAAGTTATTGTTGGACACCGCAAGAGCTAAGACAAGTTCACCACTGAAATCATTTGATCAACCATCTACTGATGTCAGAGACACTTAAAAAAATAACTGTATGAACCAGTACCTTGATAAGATTTTTTTAACATGAATCAGAGATTTTACTAGTTATTAATGGAAGATTCTATTAAATGTTATTATTACTTTGCAACCTGAGATGGGAAAAGTGAGCCACCAAAAGATCAGTGAATGACAGTCTGATGCCCTCAGAACTGAAGTCCACAGTTGTGACCCTAAGCCCTCATGCTCTCTGATTCTGAAGAAGCGTTCCCTTTAGAAGCGCATTGTTGATAGTTTAACATGCTGAAAGTTTTTACTTCATCTAAGCATGATATAAAGATTTGTTATGTTCCTCTATCATGTTAGAGAGACTTACAGATATGTATGCATAAATCATACACTCAGCAATACATATGGAGCTCCAGCTAGCTCCAGAAATGTGATCTACTCTGTGTTTTAGTCAAATATGATTTAAAAAATCCTATTATCTAGGAAGGTGGAGTGCACTCATTCATTCATTTATCGAACCAATGTTTATTTAGCACGTACTTTAGTAAAATTACTCTTTTTCCTAAAGCTGTTCACAGTTTAAAGAGGAAACTGGCAAAATTAAAACTGTAGCATCTATTGAACAAATAACGTAAACTGCATGGTTAAAGAACCCCAGATTCTCAGTGTTTACTGTTTCTAGCTCATGCTAATTTTCTTATAGTCTCAGAGAGAACAGTTAAGAGGTTAAGACCCAAACTAAGGCAATGACTGTGTGATAGTAAATAGAAGTTACAGTCCAATAGAAGTTAGAATCTAAAGAAGCAGCCTATTGTAATAATGCATCCATATTCCAAGCAGAGGGAGGACATCATACTGAAAGGTGCCTTGCACTACATAGTGATGCCAGAACAGGTTTGCTGAACAAGACCAATATGATGAAAAATAATTAAGAAGACAAGAAGTGTTCTCGAAGTGTCCAAATGCTAAAGATAAATGATAGAACTAGTAATATCTGAATAGAAAGTAACCACTGATACTGTTAAATGTATATAGTTATTGCCATGTGATTTTTAAATTAAAAGAGCAAAAATACTTCTAAAAGTCAAATATTACCAATTCAGCTTTCGGTTTTCTTACAATGGCTTCATAAGTAGCCCCTAGCATCATCCTGCATCTTTTGAGAACATCTATCAGGATTAACCCTTCAGGGTCCCCCCAAATCTCTTTCTAATCTTCGGAACAGGCTCCTTTAATTTCAACTGGTTGAGGAGATTCCCTTCAGAAGCCACTGCCTTGAGGGGACCTTACTTTGAAGGACTGCTAATGAAGATAAGTGTCTCACCGAAAGAACTTGTCCGGGGCCATTCACTGATAGCAGAGACATGTTAAAACTCATTTATCTGAAATAAACTATGCATGCATAAACTCAAACCCTAGTAGCAATACTTTTTTCACTTATCAGTGTGTGTGTGTGTGTGTGTGTGTGTGTGGTGTATTTATAAACAACAGAAAGAGGGAGATAATTTACATACAAAGGGACCCTCTTCAGGTAACAAAATATCATTATAATTCACAGATTCACAGTGCAGAAGAACACATTCATAGATCACAATATAATAACCTTGAGAAATTAAACAGAGAAAGTAATAGTAGAAAGGGGTGAAAGTATCTATTTTAAAGAAAACAATCGAATTAAAGTTGGAATTCAAATGAAAATTATGAAGGAATAATTGCATTGCCCATTAAATCATGTTGAATGTGGCCAAAGGAAATTTATAGCCTTGAATGACTTTGCTAAGCAAAGCAAACGTTGGAAATAAAATCAGTAGACATATATATCTAATAAGAATATTTTTGCAAATCATAGGGAAACAATAAAGTCCCTTGAGCATATAATATTATTCTTTTTTGGTCATTTGTGTAAAGAAAAGTCCAAAAGTGAACAGACACTGGCATTGGTGCGGTAGTTAGACAATGCTAGGGACAAGGGTTTTGCAACTCTCTTGGCCTTTGCCTCATCTCTCGAGATGTCCATTGCTTCCCCCTCCATAGTACAAGCAATAAGAAAGAGCCAAGGAGAGTGAATGTTAGCCTTCACCCCAGCGACTTTGCAAGGACTGTGTCACTCGTGCATTATCTCATAGGGCCACCCCCTCCCATGAACCTCCTCCCACACCATATCATCCAGAAGCCTTAGTAATGTTTATAATCAGTTTTAATCACAGGATAATATGTTATGAATATGCATAACTGTAAAATAAATAATAGGCATAGTTGTAAATTGCTTAAATGTAAAATTTATTAGATTATATGACTACTAACAATAAAATTATTTTGTAATTCTATCTACATTGAATTGCATTATCAGTTAGAGCATTATTAGTAACTCAGCAGAAGCCAAGTTTAATTTTTCTCATTTTTTTCCATTCATTACTAATTCATTCTCAAAAAGATTTATTGGTACACAGTCACAAATACCAATTCCCACAGTATTGCAGCTAAAACACCAGAAAGCTGGAAAACATCACAACTGTGAAAGTACTGACAGCAATGAAAGCCACGGCATGTACTTGTAGGGAAAGTGTATAGAACACATGATTCAAAGCATCGTCAAAATCAAGTTTGAAAATAACAGTTCTGACCCACGTGCACTAGAAGTTTCAAAAAGCAAGTGAGTGAAGAGTTTTATCATTGTAGTAAACATTATCCCAAATGAACACATTAACAGCATCATGTTAAATAAGGAAAAGAGTGAAGTTATCAATAATTTAATTTTACTAAACTCCATAAGCAACACTCATAGAAGTAGTAATTAAGAAATCAAATGATGTATTGCATTTAGTCAATCTACAGCAAAGTATTAAAAGCAAAAATAGCACTTTGGAGACTAACGTGAACCTGACGCAAGTCACCCTATTTTCAATTGCCTCCAGAACTCATTGCTAAGGCGTGGCTTCTGACTCGGTGTCAGCCTGACTGCTTCCTATGCATGCCAACACCGGGAAATAAACCAGACAGGCGGAAGAAGATTAGATGCATTTGAATTATGGTGATGGTGAAGGATATTGAATACACCCTAGACGGCCAAAAAAATGAACAGATCTGTATTAGAAGTACAGCCGGAATTCTCCTTACAGTGAGAATGATAGGGCATTCTCTAAAGGACCCTGGAGGCAGACATGACGCCTGGTAAAAGGGAGAATCCACTGCAAAGATGAAGATCCTCAACAAGACCGATTGACAGATTGCCCAGGCTTTCAGCCAGAGCAGGGGTGAAGATGAAGCGGGCCTGGGAGTTTTGTTCTGTGTATATGAGGTTGCGGTGAGTTTAAGTTGACCCTAATAGCAACAACAGATATGATCACACCTGTAAGATGAGCTTGTGAAAAATGCCTTTCATCTTATAACCAACTACAGGGATATTTTAAGAACAGTAATACGTTCCTGCTGTAAGGCTGTGTGTAGAAGAGGAATGTATGGGGAAAGGGGCTCCATGTTTATGGTCTTCCCAGAAGTGACACACAATACACTATGTGCTCTCCGTACCTTACTCCATCCCGAGGAGAGCACCGTGTAGTGCAGCAGCGGGCTTTGTTGCCGGTGAAGACGAGCAGTGTGAGGTTTGAAGAAGTGAAGCAATTGTCAGACATCGTCTTTACACAGCCCCCTGACGTCAGTGCGTACCTTAAAGAGTTAGCAGACGAGAAGCTTTGGGTTCCTTCGTTCTTTTCCACCTCACACGTCTAACTTCTGAAAATGGTATACCAAAGGAGTAAACCAAAGAAGCTATGGTGATCCCTGTGTTAACACTCAACTGTTAACCCAAAGATTGGTGGTTCTCATCCGCAGGAAAAAGTGTGGCCATTTACTTTTGTCAAGTTTTACAGCCTTAGAAACTCCACAAAGCAATTGTCCTCTGTGCTACGGGGTGGCTAGCAATCAGAGTAGACCCAGTGGCTGTGAGTTTTGTTTTAGGCTCCTTGCTTAGCATCACTTAAGAATCCCACCTACCCACTGAACTTCTCAGAAGAGTCCACTGGGGTTTTTGGAGGGTGAATAACAATGGTAGTAATCCAGGGACCATATTGCATGGAAACATACATTTTGACAAATTAGAAACATACTCAACTGCACCCTGTGTAGACAAGAACTAAACCAATGGAAGAGAAAACATTCTTATACCTCCATCTCATGTTTACTCTTAAGTCTGGAACATTCTGGAAAGCAGAACTTTAAATGAGATCTGTGTGCCTACAGTGTGTAATAAAGTGGCACTCCAACACAGTGAGGGGGGATGGACTATTAAACAACGGATGTTAGAAAACCAGGAGCCGTCCATCCAAAAGGACAATAAGGGAATCTGCGAGACACAGGGGACGGAGGGAGCAAGGATGGGCAACAAAAGAGAGACAAGGAGAAAGGATCATCCTATACGCACATAAAAACGCATTCAAGGTGGACTGAAGCTTACAGAAGACCTTCTGAAGCATCTGAAGGAAATCTCTGAGATCAAGTTCTACATGCGGAGAGGCTTTGCAAAGTAAGATACAAAACCTAGAATTTATAAAGGAAAAGATTGACAGGTTTTGCTGTATAAAATTATAAATGTTAGCATGATAAAAGACTCCATAAACAAAGTTAAAGGCAAGTGAAAGAAATCTTTGTGCACTGGAATAATATTTTGATAAAATAACTGATTTCCCTGACTTTCGATTATGCTTGCACCTATCTCTGCCAAACTCCTCTCTCCGGCACTGGCCGTCGAGAGGACATTCTGTGTTCACTGCCTTAGACAATAGATGACACAGCATAGGGAAGAGAACAGAGGGGTCAGTTCTCAGTTTTGAATTTTAAAAGCCCAGGGTATGACATAGAAAAACTATTTGGACAAACCTGTTTATGACCATCTCTCAAGT
>NW_022109491.1:55339606-55355493 GCF_000313985.2 Echinops telfairi
TAGCCTCAGTCTGGTGCTGTTAAAGAACAGGAGAATAAAATGGCTACGTGCTGTGGCTGGTAGGATGGGTATGACCAGTTCTTATAGATCTCTGCATGTTTTACAAAGCACAAAAGCAGCCACATGGGGTCAGAGCTTAAAATAATCACACTCAACTAACAAGCAAAACCAAACCGAAAAACGAACTGCCATAGAGTCAATGCTGACTCACAACAACCCCTTGTGGGTTTTCCAAGACCAAAATGATCTGCAGTAGAAAGCCCAGTCTTTCTCCCAAGGGGCAGCTAGTGGTTTGAACTGCCTACCATGTGGATCACAGCCCAACACATAACCAGTACACTGCCAACGACCTTAAATGAGAAGAAAAGGCGATTCCCCATTAACCCCAGGTCCAGGAACGAGAGGAGCTAAGGCATTTCTCAGGAGACGCCATACAGAGAAAAGTCATTGAGAACAGACACATCCTCCACACATAGGGACTTCAGCCCAACCCTAAGAACTCTCGTTTGGGTCTGAGATGACGGTTCTGACACCTAGTAGAAAGAATCGCCACCAAATTAGGTTAAAGACAGTGAAAAGTTTTCATTTTTTAGATTAAATGAGTCTGGAGACATTTTGTATTTGTCTCATCTGCTTGGTGTCCAGAATATGTAAGGAACTCTTATTAACCATCTAGATAAATGCAGACACTTTGTGGCAGTTTGGATTCTTCAGGAATCCAAGTCTGAGATGGAAGGTTTTGGTGTGCCAGGGTGCTCTTGGCATCAACATCCGTAAATGGGGGAAAGGGGGGTCTACTGGTCACAGGGGTAACTCAGGCTATGAAACATCTCCAGTAACATCTGGATAGATGCCCTTTGGTGTATTCTGGAACGAATATGCCCATCAGAGATTTCCTTCATTGGGCTTCACGTGGCCAGGGCTTTATAATCTTATAACCATAGGTCATTACTACCTGCTAACCTTGGACAGACCATGGCAGCCTCTGAATATTTACGGAAAATTGCCATTGTCATTTAATTATTGTTTTATCCCCTAGAATTTTTGAAATCTGTGCTAGTTGAGTCTTTGTGTCAAGGTGTCTGGGCCATGGTTAACTGTAGTATGGCAGTAATCCCTCACGATGTGATGTAACACAACACAACCAATTCCATGATTGGGTCTAACATAATTCAATCAACTAAGGAGCCAGCAATTGTGGTTGTCATTGGAAGGAATTCTTCCCAGGGTATGTCCTGTAACATTTTAAGCAAATTATATGGGGAAATTTGTGACTTCTGCAGTGTCTAGATCCTGCATCTGGTTCACTGACTTCCTACCATATTGTCTGCCAATCACAGGATCTGTCATGACCTTGAATTCATCCGACTCTGCATCTCTGCTTCCTGCTCTTTTTTCCTGCTTTGTTTTCTTGTTTCCTGGTTCATTAGCTCTTCTATATAAATAAGTCCAGAGAAACTTCCAGCTTAATATCTGACCCACAGACATGAACCAGACTGGACTTATCAGCTTCTACCACTGTGTGAATGGTTTCCTTGCTATATTTATTTCCATATATATACGTATATACAAGCATCAATGATTTTGCTTCTTTTGATAATTCAACCCAACACATTTGATATTAGGAGAGATTCTAGAGAAGCAACCTTATAAGGCTAAATTTTCTAAATTGGTTTTCATATCTGGTTAGGTCTCAAGGCCCTGCAATTGAGCCTCTGCCTCTGCTAGTATAGCTAAGTCCGACATTACTGGTAAAAAGAGGGTACTGTCAGTCTACAGTATGGACTGGTACCATTAAATCTCAAATAGCACCAAAAATAAATGAACTATTGATGAGAAATAAGGCTCCTAGTGAGCATAGATTTTATATTTTTCAGCAACTTCACCAATATGAGAAGTATGAGAAGGTTGGTTGGTTGCTACTAGAAGAAGGTAAAGTGGTAGAGGAGAGAGATGAGCTCAGGGATTTGAGGCCAGAGTTCAAGTGCTGAATACAATGCTCCTGCTGATATGGCACCTGAGGCTGTCTTGAGAATATTGCCTGAGGCAGATGTTTTACAACCTATTCCTGAGAGTTCTCTGGAAATACCCCCAGCACACATTATTGCTTCTAAACCTATAGATTGACTTAGATTCCAGTGACTCTCCAAAGGTAAACTTCAAAGACTCGGAAGAGGTACTATCCTCCTAAAGGATTGCTAGAGTTTTCTAACACGCACAGGCAGAAACCTGAAGAACATGTGTAGGAATTGTTATTAAGACTGTGAGATCATAGTGCAAGGAACACACAGTGGGATCAATCTGAGTTTGTTAATATGATCCCACTGAGAACAGATTCTTCAAGCAATGTTTCAGCTCAAGAGATTAGTACAGGATTTAATAGTGTGTTTGGTTGGTTTGACGCAGCATGGGTTGTGCAATGGAAAATAAGACAAGTTGAACGACCAGACCTATCTTGTAGATTGTACAAGAAGGTATCCAAAGATTTAGGGAAATTGACCTATTAGAGTGGATTATCAGAATACACCCAAAAATTCACACATGGGCACACTTTTAAAACAGTTTTAAAGGGAGTGCCAGCACCCCTGAAGACCCCTGTGATAACTGGTTTAGGCAAGCTAGGTTTAAGAATGAGAAGTGCCCTAACTGAATTATGTCTAACTCCAGGGGCTGATCAGGCCTGTTGATGGTAGGGGCCAAGTGACAGCACCTGATTGGCAGAGATAAGTTGGGCATGGTTCCCACAGGAGACAGCAGGCACATAGGAATAATCAGAAGAGCTTCTCTTGTATGGACCTATGGTGATAGCTACTTAGGCAGGGTGTCCCTAGGAGTGAAATAGATGTGAAACCTATTAACTGTATGCTTCATCTATTTAAACAGAAGAGCTCTAGACCGTGTGGATGACAGTCTAACTCAAATCAGAATAGAAAATTATGACCCCTCGATCAATTTACAGATTTGAGCCACAATAAAGACCCTCAGTCTCATGAATGAATGAGAGATTAAATCTCTTTGAAGAACCCCACTACACAGCCAAAGGTTTACATTACTGGTTTTTCTTCCAGCCTTCTCCAAAAGGATCGGCAACCTTTCACACGAGTGACTATTAATGGAGGAAAGGGGAATAATCAGATTATCTAGGGAGTATTGGACAGTTGTTCAAAACTTTGACACTCATTCTAGGAGACTCTGAAATTGTGATTGCCCATCAGTCATAGTGGGAGTGAATGGAGGTCAAGTTACCAATGGGGTCCTACTTAGCTCAGGTTTGTCTCACAGTGGCTCCAATCGTCACCAAACCTTGCCGTAGTAATGTCCCCAGTTCTACAATACCGATCGCAATCGACACATTCAGAAAGTGGCAGAACCCTATATTGGATCCCTGACACATGGATCAAGAATATTTTTCAGGTCGGGAAAATCATGTGGAAGCCATGTAAACTGCCTCTGCCTGAGGAAATAGTAAGCCCAAAGCTCTGCTGCATGTCTGGAGGGGTTTCGGCTATGAGTACTCGTGTGGAGGGCTTGAAAGATGCATGGGTGGTGCTTTTTACCACATCCCCACTTAACCCCCCTATGGGTCTGAGCCAAAAACAGATGGCTCTTGGAGAATGACAGTGGATTATCATAAACTTGACCGTGACTCCGCTTGCAGCAGCTGTTGTTGCTGAGGCGACTTCATCATGGCTGGAGAAAATGAATACCTCGCCTGGTACTTGGCATGAACGTGTTGATCTGGCCAATGCTTTCCTTCTCAATTCACATTGTGAAGGATCACCAGAAGCAGTTGGCCTGCTTCAGCCGTATACAAACTAGCATCCATAGACTTCCAGAAGGCTTCTTCACGGTCCCGCTCAGTAATATACTTTCACAATCTATATCAGTTCTGTATCAGCACTGTGTCCTAAATTAGTCCACAGGAACTTGGATTGAATTTCCCTGCCACAAAATAACACACAATTCATTACATTAATGGCATTATACTGACTGGATCTATTAAGGAAGATGTATCATCGACTTTGCACTTATTAGTAAATGTTAGATGGTGGGAAATTAACCGATAAAAATGCAGGTGACTTCCACCTCAGTGAAATTTCTAGTGATGTGGGCCATGCCAAGAAATTCCTACTGAAGTGAAGGTTAAGTTAATACAGCTGGCCCCTTCCACCACTAAAACGGAGGCACAATACCCAGAGGGCTTCTTTGGGTTTTAGAGGCACTATAGCCCTCATTGGGTGTGCTACTCCGACCTATTTATCTAGTGACTTGAAAAATGTCCACCTTTGAGTGTGGCCCAGAACAAAAGAAGTCTCTGCCACAGGTTCAGATAGCTGTGTCAGCCGCTCTGTTTCTGCGGACTTATGATCCTGCTGACCCAATGGAGCGTGACTTATGAGTGTCATATTGAGGTGTGTGTGGAGTCTTTGGTGGGCCCCAATTGGTGAATCACAATGCAGACCCTTCGGTTTTTGGAGCAAAGTCCTCTTAGCTTCTGTCAACAACTACTCCTCGATTGAGAAACAGCGTTCAGCACCTTCCTGGGCCTCCCTGCCAATGGAACTCTTTCCCAGGGGTCACCAAGTCGTTGTGGAGCCTGAGCTCCCCATAGTCATAAAACTGGATATGCACAGCACCACTATGTCATGTTAGTTGTATCATTTCAGGCTCAACTATGACTTTATTGTTGTCTTTGCTTGGAGATTATATATGGTATGAATTGATGAATAAGTTGAAGAATTCTACCAATGTCTTCAGTCTGAAATTGAATAAACATGCAATCAAGAGGGATTGATCATTATTTTGATTAGAATGCAAACATTGGAAACAAAAAGGAAGGACTGGTAGAAGGAAAGTACGGTCTTGGTGATAGAAACGTAACTGGATATCACATGACCAAATTGTGCAAGACTAAGGACTTACAGTAAATACCTTTTTTCAACAACACAAAAAGTGAAGATACATGGATTTATCCAGATGGAATAGACAGAAATCAAGTATCCTGCATCCTTGGGAAAAGATGGAGAAGTTCAATATTAGTAGTTAAAACCAGGCCAGGGGCCTGTTGGGAAAGAGCCCATCAATTGGCCATATGTAAGTTCAGATTGAAGTGGAAGAAAATGAAAACCAGTCCACCAGGGGCAAACGACCTTGAATATATCCCACCTGAATTTTGAGGGCATATCAGGAATGATCTGTTGAATTAAAAGCTAATGACAGATGTCCTGATGAGCTGTGGGATGGCAGAAAGAACATCCCACATGAAGAAAGCGAAGGATCATTAAAAAGCCTAGAAAGAAAGAACGATCTGAGTGTCAGAAGAGACACTGAAACTTGCTCTTCATCCGAGAGGAGCTAAGGCAAATGGTGCAAAAATAGTGATGCCGTCAACAGCTGAACAGAAAATGCCAAAGGACAGATCAAGAAGACAGAGGAAAATATGCTAATGAAATGCGCCAAGATCCAGACAACATTGCTGATGTCAGATGAATCTTGGCTAAAAGTAGAAAATACCGGAAAGATGTTTACTTGTGCTTCAGTGAGTATGTAAAGGCATTCCACGGTGTGACTCATAATAAAATGTAGGTAGCTTCGAGATGAATAGGAATTCTAGAACACTTCATTGTGCTGGGGTGGAACCTTTAAGTGGACCAAGAAGAAGTCAGTAGAAAAGAATTAAGGAATACTTCATGGTTTATAATCAGGAAAGGAGTGTGTCAGGGTTGTATGCACTCACTATATTTTTCTAATCTGTATGCTAAAAAAATCATCAGAGAAGCTAAATTAAATGAAGAAGAATATGGCATCAGGGTTAGAAGATTTATTAATAACCTGTGATATGCAGATGACACGACTTTGCTTGATGAAATGAAGGAGGACTTAAAGCACTTGCTGATGAACAAGGATTGCAACCTTCAGCATGGACTATAACTCAACGTAAAGGAAACCCAAATCCTCACAGCTGGGTCAATAGGTAGCATCATGATAAATAGAGATACGATTGAAGTTTTCAAGGATTTCACCATGCTTGGATCCACAAGCAAGGCTCAACTGAGATCAAATGAGGCATTGCCTTAGGTTATTCTGTGGTATAGAGACTGATAAAGTGTTGAAAAGCAATGATGTTCTTTTTAGGACTAAGCTATGCCTGACAGAAGTCATGGTATTTTCAATTGCCTTATACACATATGAAAGTTGGACTTTGAAGAAGTAAGATGAAAAAAAGAATAGATGCATTTGGAATATAGTGCTGTGAGACTTTCATTTCATGTGTCTTGTCAGCTTCTATGTCTCCCAGGATGTGAGCAGACAGAGAGAGTATTTTCTGCCTCCAAGGAGGAAATACAGAAATTCCCAGAATCCTCAGGGGAAGGCCATGCCCACACAGAGGCCTCATTGCCTATACAATGATTGACAGTCTAGGCTCCACCCCTTCACTCATTATCCTCTCAGATTGACAACAGATGATATAACTACCACAACATTTGAATGTTTTCCACTGAAAATGCATCCTGTAAAAGGCAGAGCACTTGAGAGATCAGGACAAATAAGATAACCACATTGGTTTCTGGTTCTCACAGTATGTGTAATAAAAGAACTGAGAATATCACATGAAAGATAATAGAAAATATTATGGTTTTATTTGAGCGATTAAAAAGAGCAAATGAGCTTGCATTCTTTGGAACGCTCACCACTGACTCCAAGCTCTTGACTTGTTGAGTCTGACTTTCCAGGTCTGACAGCAGTTTATGAAGGAGGAATCCACCTGTCTTACTCCTCTACAAGGAACCCTCTCCTGGCAGCTGGGCTAGTGCAAGGGTTGGGTTGGGAGTGGATGACTGAGATGCTGTCTGGGCCTGTAAGGTCTTTGGGGAATAAAGATAAACTAGTACAAATCTCAGTGCAGCACTTGGAATCATGTGTCATCTTCACTTAGGATGTCCTCCCCTTGCAGGGATTTCTTAATCGCAAGTTTGCATCCCTCATTCCAACTCAAAGAAGTTCCCAAATATTAGTTTATGTTTTCACTTTCTTTCATATGCTGCAGAACTGATGCCAAACTTGGGGCGCTTCATGTAACACATTCACTGATTACATGTGGATTGTTGGCTGATCTGTCCTGTATGCTAGGGACAACCTGGCTATCTAGTGCAACACAAGGACATCTCCTATAAGAAAAACCTGTTCTAAGGAATCATAGCAAAGCCAGAGAAACTCCTATTATCAATGAGCCAGGGCATCTTCAACACAGAATGCATTCTGAGAAGTAGGTTTATGAAAAGGATGCTTCTCTAAGGTGAGGTGGTATGTCCCTCATCTATACTCAGAGAATGTCCTCCTAAAGTCGCTTGGCTTGAGAGCTGGCAGGTGCTTGAGGAAGTTGGCATGTGTTCATGTGTTGGGGATGTCTGGCAGGCGCTCCCCGAGGCATGAATTGAAATGGCATGAAGGAAAGACAGAGACAGGAGATGGACATTTTGCTGATAGATTTTGCTGAGTTTTGCAGAAACAGAAAGTTGGTAGAAAAAGATAGAATGAGGTAAAGAGCTTGGCTTCAAGCAAAGATGAGATAACCAGAGCCTAGACTTCTAGTGGATCCTGACTCAGAGCAACCTTGTAGGGCAGACTAGAACTGCCCCCGAGGACTGCTGGGCTATAATCTTCATGGAAATAGACTGCTGCATCTTTTTCCCTGGAGCATCTGGTGAGTTCCACCTGCTGACCTTTCAGTTCACAGTCACACACTTAAGCATCGTGCCACCAAGGCGCCTTAAAAATGTAATACAGAGGAAGAAAATATCAGAGGAGAGCAGATGCTGAGTTCCAGTAAACCACTGGGGGATAATTAGCCCTAGCATGGCAATTCAGAAAATTAAGAAGCGCATGATGGAGAGGCAAAGATGAGACAGACCAAAGAGGACCCGCTCCTTGAAACAAAGCCTGGTAGGAGCTTTGTGTGTAAAGCATATTGGAGGACATCTTATCCAAAGTGTGTCCTGGCTAGTTTCACACCTTAGGTTTTATTCTGAGTTGCTTAATTAACTCCTTGGTTGTGTCCTTGGCTGCTCAGAAAACACACAGGGCTCTTTAAGTTCTTCTATGATGTTCAGAGAATTGCTCTTTCACTAATCAGTGGATTCCTAGTGGCCCCTGAGAAGACAATATTTTACATGGGCCAATTATTTACAGTTACAAGTGCCAGCTGCCAGGAAATTGGCTAAGCCTTCACAAAATGCTCTTAGATATTAAGAGGGGCAGCATAGACCTCAAAGGCTTCCTTCTGAAGATTCGGATGCTAGAAGCTCATGTCCTTGAGGACAGGGATCTTCCCTACTTATTGTGTGCTCAGTACTTTTTAATTCTGCGCTGCCTCTGTCTCTCTCCTTATGCTGCTCCCCCAACTCCAAATAGCCTTCTTCATAAAGGACCCCATTTGTGGCTACTGAGCTATACATATCATTGTAGTTTGGACCATCATCTTGTTCTTCATTTCATGGAAAATCTTGTATTCAGTGATAAATATGCCACCCATGTTAGCCTGTTTTCTCTCTGATAAAACAGGGGAACGAATGGTTTACTCACAAGTGTTTTTCTAAAAAGAACAGACAAGAGCCTAGCAAAGTGCTTGAAGTGTTGGCCCTCTTTCTCTTTCTTAGACTATGTCACTAGTCCAGGAAACATCTTACACCTTTTTGCATCCCTTAATAACTATCACAGAGCTCAACATAAAGTATGGAATGATATTTCATTGTGGCTTTCAAGCTAACGAAGGACTTAAAGGTCATATACATCATTGGCTTTCACTTTTGGGTGTTTTGTAATCCACATTTTGCAACAGATACAGTGCCTGAGAGTAATACGTGTATGCACGCATATATGAGGGAACTTCATTAACACACCCATATGCACACATATAGCCATGGTGCCCTAGTGGGGAAAGTGCTGGGTGGCGGAATGAAAGGTCAGCAATGGATAGTACAAGTTTTGAGTCGCTAAGTTGAAAGTCACCAGCTGGTTCGAGGGAGAAAGATGAGGCTGTGTGCTTCCATAAAGCTGTAAAAGCTCAGAAACTCTATGGAGTGGTTCTGCCCTTATCTTAATGAGCCCCTTTTTGCCAGAATCGAAACAGCATCTGTGGGGGTGCGGCGGGGAGTAGATATACATTCATGTCCGAAGAGGCTTCGGAAATCTCACGGAAAGTTTTCATTCTGTTTGAATTCCATTTTCTCATCACACACCCATGCCCACACGCACGAAGCTTTTGCGATAGATACTGTAGATCTGAGAACGTTTTGTCCAGCTTCAGTGGATGTCTGGCACTGGTCAGGTGCTGTTGAGATCATTGTCTCAGGGAGATTTTGTAGAATGGTTTCACTGCTCCATAGACTTGCTAAGAGTGTAGTGCTTTAGGAAGAAGACTGCCGTGTCTCTACCATGGGTGGCTGGAGAGTTCAAACCTCTGACCTCTCAATTAGCAGTCCAGTGATAATTTGCATATCTTATAATTACCAAAAAATTAGAAAATGAACTATACCATATATACTACCTTTGCTCCACTTTATTTTAACTGCTGATTTTTGATAGCCTGATAAGTGGAATTTGTACATGTGAGGGCCATGTTGTGTCATGACTGGTGGGTAAAACTAGTCCAACTTTCCCAGACATTGAGATGTCTACTCTAGCCTGCCCATTCTAAAGCAACTGCCATGCCTTCCTTTTAGATAAGGAATACTTAACCCTGGATAGGACAAGTTTTGCGTCACTCCATTTAAAGTCACCCAGTAAATCTAAAGTCACACATACAGGTGTGGCCCTTTACTGCAGCATGTGTGACCCGGACAACATGCTGGCAGCACCCCTCATTACAGAGTCAGCAGTATATGTGAGTTAGTTCATTGTGCCAACCTGGCCGATAAACATGTGGGGTTAATTGAAGGGCGGAGGGATAAATGGCTTGGTGAGACTCGCCTTTCTAGTTCTCAGGTCTCTTGTTTGTGGTCACACCAGGGTGCAGGTGTCTTAGAAGTTCCCTGCTTCAGCTTGCAAGACTGACTTCCTACAAGACATGCCCAAGAAGAAGCCACATGGACCTACCCTGATGTAGCCCTGGGGTTGGAGCAACCATGTGGAGACCCCTGCCAGTGCTGAGATGCTTATACATTCACTGACTCAGCTTTCCTCCTGCAGTCGGCATCATTGCGTCTGTTTTGTGAGATGGAGGAGGACTTTGTGGATTGGTGTTGGACTAATGGGTTAATGGGTTAATGTTGGACTTGTGGGCTTGGGCAGCATTGGGTTAGGATGTTTTCTTGATGCACACTTAATCTTTACATAAAACTCTCTCTTATACATGAGTTGCTGTGGATTTGCTTCTCTAAAGTACCTAGACTAATACAATATGTTAGCCTTCCTCTTATGCATGCCTCTTTAGAGAAGTAGCTGTCTAGGTGAGGAGATTACAGTAAGAATGCTAACGGACTATTCATCAATGGATGCTGGGGAGCGCCTGCAGGCTCCGTGCACACACTCTCTCAAACATGCCTGGGATGTATGGGTAATTGGGACATATTCATCACTGACAATGCATCTTGCTTGTCAATGAGGGGAGCTGCTCCATGCAGGGGACTAGGTAGAAAAACAAAAAAGAGGATTTTAGTTTAATGAAGAGAAAGGGCCCTCAGGAGGTCCTGGAACAGATGTGTCCAATTGCCCTCAGACCAAAAGAGGTGCCATCAGCCTCCATGAAAAGCAATCTGCTCAGGGAACTCCCCCAACTCGGCCTGGTGGTGGAGGGCCAGGGTTCTCCCAAGATTGCAATTTGTTTAAATGTTGTGTCCTAATATTTCCTCCCTTCGTTCATTTCATTAAAGACAGAGAGCAAAGCTCACGATCCCCGCAACTGTAAACATCTTTTTATGGGAACAGAAGTTGTGATTGTGGTTAGGTGCCGTCAAGGCTGTTCTGACTCATAGTGACCCTCCGCAATGGAAGGAAGCACTGGCCAGCCCCGCAGCCTCCTTACAATTCTGATGTTTGAGCCCGTTGTTGCAGCCACCTTGCTGATCCATCTTGTTGAGGGCTTTCCTCTTTACAGCAGGCCAAAGTACGTAAAATGAACTCTTGCCATCCTTGCCTCTAAGGAGCATTCTGGAAAACCTCATCTCTATCACATGGAATAGCTGGGGGTGTTAGACAGGGTTCTCCAGAGAGATAAAACCAAATTGCTGATACTTTAATATATTTATTTATAAAGATAATTAGATATATAATGAGAAATGAACTGTTAAATCATATACAGATAAATATATAATACAAGAAACAAACAGTTAAATTAGAAAGCACTACAAATGGCTCAGTGCAACTCATGTCCGTGAGAGAAAGTTGAGAGACTAGCAGTCAGTCCTTCAAGTCTAGTCTGATGCCAGATCTTCCTCTATTTGTAGAGAGAGCTAGGCTATGTCAGCACAGCAGCCAATCACAACTCAGGTCACCAACCGCCAGTCCCCAGCTCCAGAGAAGTCTTAAAGGGACCTCAACCTACAGCGACACAGTCCACAGGCTAGGCGTCCCACAGGTAGTGTAGCCTTTAAATTGAGGCACAGGACAAGCAAGGCAGCCGCACACTGATCCGATGATCACAGAGTGAGAGACAAGAAAGGCAAGGCCCACCAAGCCATTTATCTCTCTGCCCTTCAGTTAATCCCACTTGTGTTTATCAGCCAGGCTGGCACAATAAACTATCTCACTGGGGATTTCAAACGACTGATCTAGTGGCTTGCAGCCCACCACATAAAGCACTCTGCCACCGAGGCTCCTCTCAGTAAGAGTATAAGTATAAGATCTGGAAGATGTGAATATAGGTTAAAATGTAACATTGTATCATTTGAGCTCCCTTTTGACTCATTTTAAAGTTGTTTCTGTTTTTAATATGTTTTGCTTTCTTTTAGATTGAGATTTTTCTCTGTTTTATTTTGTCATTGTTGGTTTTGTTTGTTTGTTTTAGATTTGTATCATTTTCCATATATACAATCCAGGATAGTTAAATCTCTAGAGATTTACCGGATTAATAATTATCACCTGAGTGCATGGCAGGCAAGATTGGGGGTAAAATGTGAAGCTAACAACAATGAGTACAATAAAGAAAAAAATGCTCTGAAATCTTTTGGGGAGAAACTGCACAACTCTTCTTAATATGCTTGAACTACTAAATTGTATTGTATCTGAGTATGCACCAAAAACAATTTTTAAAAAACTTTAAAAAATATATTTGTATGATACTCAATTATGGTAACGTGTGACTTAAATAGTTACTTATTTTAGGCAACTGTAAATATCTTATTCATGAAAAACAATCAGACTTTGCCACTTTCTAGTTGCCCTGGACCCTCGAATTGCGTCCCATAGCCCTTAGAGACCACCAGCCACAATGGGCCGTTCAGCGGAGTGTTGCACTTGCATTTTAGAAGTTCAATTTCTCTATGTTTACATGTTTCCTTCTGGAAAAGGATTGGCAGTCCAGACTCTTAGAGCATTTCTTCCCTCGTGGGTGGTCAGGTTTCAACGGCTTGATCTCCCTGCTCCAGAGAACACTGAACATTGGATACAGACGGAGTCTTCCGAAGGAGCCACCTCACGCTCCAGCGTCAGTGCCACCAGGGCCTCATTAGGATGCAAATGTAGTCCGAAAGACCAGCTCCTGCCATTCGGAGAGGAGGTAGTTAAAGGAAAGGATTGGGAGGGCAGGGAGACTGGAGAAGATTAGGACAACTCCACCGACTGGTTTTCTTCCGTAGTTTCAGTTCTCAAGGTGCATTTTGCCCGACCGTCTGTTCCAGCTATTTGGATGTTCTCGTTGCTTCAGGTATCTTCCTGTCAACTGTGTAGCAAATCCCTCCGCCAAGCCACCCCAGCCCCGTTCCCTCTCCACATCCGCACAGTGCCTGAGTCATTGATACCTGTCTGTCAAGTGGCAGCTCAGTGTCACTTTCTCCAAGAAATATGCCTCTGTTTCCTTCAGGCCGAACCGCACACTCTCTTTGCATTTCCACACATCCTGGAATCTTTCCATCGCTACACTTTTCAGATACCACATTTATTGCACTCTTCAGATTACTAATCTCTTTCTAAATTAATTTTGAGCATTTGAATAAGGACGTGTCTCGTTTTTTTCATATAGAGATGTTCCTAGTAAATCCCTTGATATATAATTAGTATATACTAAATAGTACATAGATGAATTAATTATATATTTCTTTAATCCAGGGTCTTTTTATAGAACATCAATCACAGCATGTGGGCCCCATAGAAAAGTCTGGTGAGTGTGTGCAAGTACAATTTTGGGAATGGGGAAAATAAAATTTTCCTTCATAGCAGTCACTAGAATCACAGGAAGAAATCATCCAAATGAAACCTGGAGATGGAGTGAACAACTGTGAGGGGGTATCCCCCAAAACAGAATTGCTGGGCTGGAGCAGAACTTTCTAGTGTGCATTTTTCCCACTAGGTGAGCATCTAGCATGGAGCAACTTGCTCTGAGTTAGTGCACCCAGTGGCATTGCCTGGGAAGGGTCTCTCTGGACACAGTGGATTTTTTCATAAAAGTACTTTGGCTCGAACTTCGTTTTTCTGATGGCTAATTTAAGAGAACAGCGTACAACTGTGAAATTTTGTGTCCTGTTTGGGAAAAAAGCCTCAGAAAATGTTGTGATGTTGACTAGAGCCTACAAAGACAGCACTATGGGAAAAACTCAAGTTGAGTGGTTTTCTTGTTTCGAAAAAGGTGAAATGTCGACTTATGACAAACCTCATTTTGGACGTCTGTCAACATCCTAAACAGATGAAAAAGTCAACTCATTAGTGCATTTAGAGTTCATTCTATGAGGCCAGACTGTTAATTAAGCTTTCTATTTAGAGGTTCTGAAAAGGTTGTATAACAGTGGGTGACAAAAAAGGCCTGATATGTGGCAGACGTGGGACTGATTTTGCCACCACGACAATGCACCTGCTCACACAGCGATCTCAGTGCATCAGTTTTGGGCGAAAACCAGCTTGCCTCTCTTGCCCATGTACCTCTTAGCCTCACTCTTTGGGACTTCTTTTTGTTTCTGTGAATGAAGAGGGACATGAAAGGACAGCAACTTGAAGACATAGAAGAGGTGAAGAAAAATATTAGGGAGGTGCTATCAGCCATCCAAACAGATGAATTTGACAAATGTTTCCAAGAATGGAATCATAGAGTTGACAAATGCATGAAGTGTAATGAATGGAAAGTACTTTGAAGGTGACAAAGTTGTTTTTTTTTAAAAAAAATTTAAATACATAGCTTTGAAAGAAAAAAAATCAGTTTTGCTTTGTTTTGTTTTTTAATTTTGTATATCTTATCTTGTCCTGGTTTAAGCAATTTCCTAAGACAGCGGGATATCACTGCCAAAACTGGGCAGCATTGGGCAAACTAGGGTCATTGGTCACACTTCTGGGGGCCCACCTGATTCTCTGCCTACAAGGCTTCTAGGGTAATCCCTGTCTGGATCTTTCATTCTAATAACCTCTGTGACTTGGCCACATGGAACAGCTACTTCTAATGAATTATGGCAGATCAGAGACCCTGCCATGCTTCCAACCAGAAAACCAAGTTCATTGCTGGTGAATCAAGCTTGATTCATGGCCACCTTGTGTGTTACAGGGTAGGTCTGCTCCATTGGGTTTTCTTGGCTTCGGTCTTTCTGGCAGCAGTTTGCAGGCCTTTCTTCCACTGTACTGCTGGTGGAATGGAATTGTCAACCATTCAGTTAGGAATTGATTGCAAACCATTTGTGCACCCAGGAAGCTTCTTTCTGCCTCACTAGACATCCTCAAATCAGCCAGATGCTTAAACTGATTGTGCCTTTGGCATTTTCTTGCCCAGTTTCCAATTTCTAAGAGTTAATATGATGTAAAATAAATTTCTCTTTCTCTCAATCTTGCGCCCACAGGAATACATTGGCCTTTACATTCCTCACCTTCTCTATATCCTATCACCCCTTCAAGCACTTCCATTGCCTGTGTGTTTTTCAGACATCCATCTTATTCGTCTGTGTAAATCACCACTTAGAATTTTAATGTAAAAAACTTTCAAAGATACACCACTGTTGCCTACACTTGTTCTCAGGAAGATGAGAATTAAGTGAGGGGAAATTAGTTATTTCTAGTATTTAAATAATTTCCTCATGTGTAATTTTCTTGTACCTCACCCACACCAGCAAACCAGGGGTGAATAGGCTTAAAGAAGAAGAACAGATAGACAACAAAGTAGAAACAAATACTGATTGAATGTGTACTCTAAACAGACTTATGCAGTATCATATATCATCTGATTTATATTCTTATATATGCTAGTGGAATTTGCATATCTTATCTCATTCCATCTTCATAAACATTCCACAGGCTAGATGCTAGTCTTAGCCCTCATTTAAAGATGAGGAAATGCAGAACTAGATTGAATAACTCCCCTCTTTCCTCCCAATCTCCTACCAAGAGAAACATTCTGTCATGATTATTCACTAAGAAGTTTCAGAACCCAAATTCAAAGAAGAAATCTAGACTTTCACCATCACAAAATTCTCTAAGTGTAGTATGTAAGGAAGTCTCTAAGTGTGGTGTGTAAGGAAGTCTCTAAGTGTGGTGTGTAAGGAAGTGTCTAAGTGTGGTGTGTAAGGAAGTGTCTAAGTGTGGTGTGTAAGGAAGTCTCGAAGCGTGGTATGTAAGGAAGTCTCTAAGTGTGGTTTGTAAGGGAGTCTCTAAGTGTGATGTGTAAGGAAGTCTCTAAGTGTAGTGTGTAAGGAAGTCTCTTAGTGTGGTGTGTAAGGAAGTCTCTAAGTGTGGTATGTAAGGAAGTCTCTAAGTGTGGT
>NW_022109491.1:55355593-55360719 GCF_000313985.2 Echinops telfairi
TAAAGAAGAAGAACAGATAGACAACAAAGTAGAAACAAATACTGATTGAATGTGTACTCTAAACAGACTTATGCAGTATCATATATCATCTGATTTATATTCTTATATATGCTAGTGGAATTTGCATATCTTATCTCATTCCATCTTCATAAACATTCCACAGGCTAGATGCTAGTCTTAGCCCTCATTTAAAGATGAGGAAATGCAGAACTAGATTGAATAACTCCCCTCTTTCCTCCCAATCTCCTACCAAGAGAAACATTCTGTCATGATTATTCACTAAGAAGTTTCAGAACCCAAATTCAAAGAAGAAATCTAGACTTTCACCATCACAAAATTCTCTAAGTGTAGTATGTAAGGAAGTCTCTAAGTGTGGTGTGTAAGGAAGTCTCTAAGTGTGGTGTGTAAGGAAGTGTCTAAGTGTGGTGTGTAAGGAAGTGTCTAAGTGTGGTGTGTAAGGAAGTCTCGAAGCGTGGTATGTAAGGAAGTCTCTAAGTGTGGTTTGTAAGGGAGTCTCTAAGTGTGATGTGTAAGGAAGTCTCTAAGTGTAGTGTGTAAGGAAGTCTCTTAGTGTGGTGTGTAAGGAAGTCTCTAAGTGTGGTATGTAAGGAAGTCTCTAAGTGTGGTATGTAAGGAAGTCTCTAAGTGTGGTGTGTAAGGAAGTGTCTAAGTGTGATGTGTAAGGAAGTGTCTAAGTGTGGTGTGTAAGGAAGTCTCTAAGTGTGATGTGTAAGGAAGTCTCTAAGTGTAGTGTGTAAAGAAGTCTCTTAGTGTGGTGTGTAAGGAAGTCTCTAAGTGTGGTGTGTAAGGAAGTCTCTAAGTGTGGTGTGTAAGGAAGTCTCTAAGTGTGGTGTGTGAGGAAGTCTCTAAGTGTGGTATGTAAGGAAGTCTCTAAGTGTGGTGTGTGAGGAAGTTTCTAAGTGTGGTGTGTGAGGAAGTCTCTAAGTGTGGTATGTAAGGAAGTGTCTAAGTGTGGTGTGTAAGGAAGTCTCTTAGTGTGGTGTGTAAGGAAGTCTCTAAGTGTGGTATGTAAGGAAGTGTCTAAGTGTGGTGTGTAAGGAAGTCTCTAAGTGTGGTATGTAAGGAAGTCTCTAAGCGTGGTAAGGAAGGCATTCTCCATCTAGAACTAACCAATCTCCTGCTTAGAAGCCGCACTTGACTCCTTGTCAGATAGAACGTGCCCTGCATGCCTCTGCTCATCAGGGTGTGCAACAAAATTCTCAATTTCATTATCAGAAAGGCACGCTTCCTCTCGTTGACAATCCATAAATCCTCTCATGTATTAATTCCTTTCCCAATTCTGGCAAAATGCCAGGGTCTAGTACGCACTCACCAAGTTTTTTAAATGGCCTTGCCCCCTTTACCTTAAATTATACTGACTTGCAAAAGCTCAACCCTGGATTCACCTACTATCCTCTGTTCCCCTTCAGCATGAAACATGCTAAGAACTTTTGGAGAACATTGCAAGGTACAACCTATCTCATGGTCTCCAATTCATTTGGGTGGTTACGTCACATGAAATACTTCTGTTTTCTCAAGATACCTCATTTTCTTATTTGTTACACAATCTCTTAGAAGATAGACTTGCTTTTTATTTTACTGGAGAATAAATGAAAGTATTCATTAAATTCAACAACTAGTTATTGAACACTTCATGTGAGTCCAGAATATTTCTTGGTCCTAAGGATCCAGGAGCAAAGCTAATCAACAAAAATCCCTGCCCCGTGGCACGTATATTCTAGTGGGAAATTCTAATAAAAAAGAAACTCAAGATGACTTCTACAGAGTGTGGCTGAAAGTGAAGCTGCCTGGGAAAGCAAATAAAGCAGAAGAAGGGAAAGTGCAAGTGGCCATTTGAAACAGGCAATAAAGCGAGTTTTCCCTGGTAGAGTGATATCTGGTAACCAGTTGCTACCAGATATCACTATAAGCCAGGGTCAGCTCTGGCTTATCGTGCTACCACAGACGTCAGAGTCGAGCTGTGTTTAATGCTCCATAGGCCTTTTCAGGAGTTGACTACCATGTCTTTCTTTTGGAAGCCTCTCTGGGCACTCTGGACTCTCCAATCTTTCAGTTAACATGGAAGCCATTATCTCCTTTTCTCATCCTTGTAAATGCTGGGAGTTGAATATCCTTCCTCCCTCTTGTCTTCTTTTTCTTCCATTCTACATATCTGCTTTCCGTTGCATCTCCAGCCTCTCTTTCTTTTGCCTGCCCTTTCTAACTGCCACTTAAACAAGCCACCATAAAACAAAGCAAAACCAAAGAGACTAAAATATCAAAATCCTGTCCAAATGTTATATCTTTCTTGACTATGCCTCTGTCTTGCATTGACTCTGCAGCCATCGTTCCTGAAGATTCACTTACAACACTTCTACTTTATGCTCAACTTAATTTTATTCTCATTAGGTACACTTTCACTCTAATTCACTCCCAAAGCTTCAATGATCACCTTTAGCTGAATGACTCCCATATGTCCATCTATGGGCAGATATCATTCCTGACCTACAGACCCACATCTCCCATGCTCAACAAATGTCTTTGCTTAGCTGCCTTAGGGACATCTAACACTATAAACTCTATCTGTATTCACCCTTCTTTCCTTGCTTCTATCCCTGACCCTAATCCATGTTCTGTTTTTCCATAGCTCAGTTAATGCATCTCCCTTCCAGAGACCTGAGAGTCTGATTTGTTACCTCCAATCTACCTCACGTCTCTTGGACTTGGCCCTGAGTATCTCTAGACTGTCTTTTCTTCTCTGCCTCTCTGGTTCTCTTACAACAAACACTTATCTCCTTTGTCTCAAAAGTTTTCTCTATCTTCAGACAGTCCTCTCTGAGTGCAGCCAAAATAATTGGCCTAAAATTCCAAGTTACTCTCCCTCATCCCTTCCCCTCAAATCCTTTCAATGACTGTTGTCCGAAAGATCAAGTCCAAATTGCTGGCATAGTACAAAAGACCCTTTAAACAATATATTTTCTTATTGCTGCAGTCTTATCTCTCACTAATCTGTTTCCAGACCTGACCTCGGACCCTCTCCCTCATGCATGAATAAGGTCACATCTTAAGCTTCAATGATACTAAATATTAGCCAAATCTAATTAAATATGCCAACTCTCATATTTGAGGTTTTGTAGCAATGTCTCCAATTCCCGGATTCTCATTGTCTTTTGTACAACTTCTCTCTACTGAAGGCTTAGCGTAGACGCAACTCTTCTTCCAGATAGGTCCTTGCCCAACGCTGGCTTTTGCTCTTCTCCAATATCTCTTCATCCTATTTTGTGCTTACCTTGATAATCACACTGTCTGAGTAAGAGTCAGCTGTGTAGTACTGAATAACAAGCATCTCCAAAGTGTCAGTGACTTAATCAAAACTAAACCATTCAATGTTACAGGTTCGCAGACAATGTAAATGTGGCTCCACTTCAGGCACAGGAGAGGTCTAGAGAGCTCCCTGGGGCTTCCCTTCCAGGACCGAGAAGGAAAGAGCAGCCCCCTCTGAGACATGTCATCCTCTGGGTAAAATGGCACAGGAACACAAGAGAATACGGCTACAGTGCCAGAGTAATTAAAGTTGCTAATAGGATGCTACGTTGGTTACAAAACTCACAATTTCACTGACCAAAGTAAGTCACATGGTCAAGCACAATTATAATGCTAATTTCTCTCAGGGAAGGAGGGTAAGAATGGGGCAGGTAATGATCCTATCAATGAATAGACTAATACATGTAAATAATCATACAGCCTTCCATACATAGTCTCACATAGGTTCTCATTTTGTTTTTTCTCCCACCAAAATGTAAGCTCTTTTAGGGCCAGAGTTATTTTGCACCATTTTATTTATGACATCCATTTTCTTCATCCATCACATTATATCCAATAGTGCTCAACAGATATGGATTATGTCAATAAATGCCCGAATACACTTTATAAGCTCTTCTGTCATTAAAAGGCTAGAGGATCATTTCTCTCTACACCTCTCTAGAATGACATAGAACATTCTAGCTTTTAGACATCATGGGTTTTTTTTAATTATTATTTCAATGTGTGCATTTCCCTCTATGCAGTAGAACCTATGATGATGAGAACATCATCTCATTTTTAGCAATACATGTTTTAACAATGAACTCACATCACTATCTCAGTTTAAATCAGCATATACTTATCGATTGTTCTATTTCAAACAGCAAACAAGACTCTACTTTTCAGCTAGGTTCTATAATTCTTTGCAACGGCCACACAGAACTCATAGACAATGCTCATGATTTTAAGGTTTACTGTGGAAGTTAAGCTGCAATTCAGGTGGAAATGCTCAGGGTAGAGTTGTTCAGTCAGCATATGTTACAAAGTTCCTCCAGGGCTACTAATAAATGCCCAGAGTATGTCACTCCCTTGTAAGGCTCAACCCAAGGGATTTGGCTCCAGCAAACCCAGCTCTACCAATTAAGTGCCCAGTGACACCAACTCCACAAGCGAGACTCCTACCTAAAACATTCAGCTTTGCTTGCTCTGTGGGCTGGGGAGTCCACCACTCCGGGCCATGCTCTGGCTCCTGATTCTGCTGCTGCTGCTCTACTCCTAGGATGCCACAGCTGTCTTCCGGATCAAGGAGGTTGGGCTACACACAGATCTAGTGGATCAGAGGATGCACTTGACTTCTGGTGCTTGCTAATAGTGAAATTTCCTACCTTGCTTCGGAGAGGCCTCATTTTATTTACAGAAGCATGGCAATCACAATGAATACTGTTAAAAATGCACTTAGAATTGAATCCTATCAGTATCTTCCAACACATTCTTTCACTCGGTCCAATAAAGGGGGAAAAAAAGATAGCTTGGTAGAAGTTAGAGAGGATATGTCTAGAAGCTTCACTGAAATAATGTGCTGCCCTACAACCTGATCTGTGGGGGGTCTCAGGAAATTCCCCATTAAACGTTGAACTTAGAAGCTAGGCAATCCCACTGGCTAATGGGGTTGTGTTAGAGTGGGTTGACTATAGAAACAAATTCAGGGACACTCATATACATGTAATAGAGAGCTTTATATCAATAAGTAATTGTATATCAAGCAAACATCCCAGCCCAGTCCATAAGACTGATACTACCCCATAAATCCCTCGTCAGACTCA
>NW_022109491.1:55361483-55366650 GCF_000313985.2 Echinops telfairi
ATATATAATTGTTCTTTGATATAAAGTTCTCTCTTATACACATATGACTGTCCCTGGATTTGTTTCTCTAGTCAACCCAGACTAACACACCTACCAAAGAGAGATGCACTTTATTCTAGAGAGCAGACTCATACCACTCTGCTGGTTGATGTTCTTTCCTGAGCCCCCTGGCCTGGAATTCTCAACCCACTGCAATGCTCTGCTCACCAAGCATATTTCTGTTTATTGAGCAATTAGTGTTGAGTTAATTGAACAAGGTAATGGAATGAAGCAAATGCCAAGAGACAACACTCTGATATTGTACTTCGCTTAATACTTCTGTGGAAAAGGCTCTGCCCTCCCTCCCTTTTGCCCATAATAAAGCTGCACTGGATACTCACACACGAGCTCTAGCGCTTTCAAGGTAGACCTGGGACCTGACAACCCTGGTGAGGAGGAACACATTGCAGTTTTACACTGAAGAATAATCGTGTGTAATCAAGAAGAGATTTAATGAGTGTGGACAGTGTAGTGTGAGCCTCCAGGAACTGCATGTGAGGAAAGCAGGGCTGGGCACTGAGCTGGTTGGCTTGGAATCCTAGACAAAGTGGAAACCAGGGAACTAGGACATTTCAAATGGGAATGAGTGCCTGGGAAGTGGTGGGCACCACTGTGTTCTGCTTCTCCATCATGAGTCAAGGCAGGCAACTTCTACCAAGTAGATGAAAAAGCCTTCCTGTGATCAGATAGCAATGTTCAAGGAGCCAGGCCACCACTGGCTCCTTCCTATATGTATCAAGAACAATCTAACCACACTCACTCTCAACAAACAACAATGCCATCTGTCCCTTAAATGGTCACTCCATCTTCTTTATAGCTGATAAAAACAATTGGTTCACCTATGTCTCATTTTTCTACCCCCTTTAGTTATTTTATCTGGAAATCCACTTCCAACCATCAGTCACTGAAAACCCTATGGGTCACAAGAACCTGACCTGTCATTGATCATGGGGTGGTAGGGCAGCATGGCATTGTGGTGTGCAGGTGGTCACCACGAATCAGGAGTCAACTGGAAGGTAGCTAACAACTGCTGCGACATAATGACAAGTCACACTCATAGTGGCAAGAGGGATGTGGCAAAATATTCACTGATAAATTTCTTCACTTATTAAAAATATAGTTTCACAAATTACTGACACATATTTCTAACCATAATTGAAAGCGATTAATTCTGCCACTTAGAGACTCATAGTCTAGTGAAAAAGAGAAAAATTAAATAACTAAAAAAGTAAATACATTAATTTAGACTGTGGTTAAGTGTTATCTACATTACTTTGCTTCTTTAATAGTAAAAGACTTCCTAACTTGATGCTTTGGAGGACTTAGGGTGGGCTTCACACTATTCATGAGGGGTTAAACTTTATGCAAAATCATCTATGAAGATGCCTTTTTTACCCCTAAAATGGTCCATGGCCTCCATGAAAATCTCAAATAAGCCTATGATCTCATAAAAGTTAAATCCCAAGGCTTCAAAATCACCCTGGACAGGATTTCCTTCTTTTACCATTTCCACCTCCAGGAATTGATTACATCTGTTCATGTTTAAGCACGATGTTGAACCAAACACCTCAGAAATGTGGAGACAGAGAGACCAGTGCTACCTTCTGGACAAGGCACGGAGCAGGGTGAGCAGGCCCCACCCTGCAGAACGCACATCACGGTTTGTCAGTAGTGGTTTGGGGAGTGAAACATAGCATGCTGGCTGCATGCATTCCTGCACAGTGCTGTGCTGCCCCAACAACTAGGAAGACTAACATAGTCACTCTTCTTTGAGGGGACCGCTCACGCTTGAGTCACTGCCATCAAATCGTTTCTGACTCATATTTACCCTATAGGACAAGGCACAACTGCCTCTATGGGAGTAGAAAACCTCCTTTTTCTCCTTTTGAGTAGATGGTGGTTTCAAACAGCCGACTTTGTGTTTAGCAGCCCAACCAATAACTCACTGCTACATGCAAGGTCAGCAGTTCAAAACGTCCTGCCACTCTGTGGGAGAATGCTGAGGCTTTCTCCTCTGGTACAGTCACAATTTAGGACATCTTCAATGGCAGTTCTACCCTGTTTTCTAGTCACTGTGAGCTGGAATGGACATGGTGCAGGGAGTTTGGTTTGGGTCCGCATTTTACTGCTTGTACACATCTTTTGTTGACTAGGTAAAGGAACATGTTACCCAAAAACTGGCAGTGTGATTATGTAATTATTTTATATAAACTCACCTTTGTATTAAAGCTAGCTTAGGTGATGAGATTAAAAATCTGACTGCCTGCTTAGTTGTGGACTGGAGTGGTAGCAATGTACTTCTCACTGGGGTCTGGTGTCATGGTATGAACAGCTCCATCACCTTTGGCCTTGGCTTCTACCAGATTTAATTTCCATGTCCCTGACCCAGAAGCCATTCGGAAACAAGACTAAATGAGCTGGGGTATTTCAAACAATCCTTATGAGGTTAATGGTCCTACCTTGTGAAGACAGTACAGGATTGGGAGTCCAGTGTGGGTTCCATTCCAAACTTCAATTGTCTATATATCTCATCTTAGGCAACAGATTTCTCTCATTGTCCCTTGGCACAAGGGTTAAGCACTTGGCCACTAATTGAAGGGCTATCTGTTTGAGATCACCATTGGCTCCCTGGAAGAAAGGCCATCTGCTCTGTAAGGACAGCAGCCTAGAAAAATTTTGAAGGAGCCCTGGCAGCCCTATGATTGAGTACCCAGCTGCTAACTGAACAGTCAGTGGTTCAAATCCATTAGCTACCCCACCGAAGAAAGATGTGGCAATCTTCTTCAGTAAATACTACAGCTCCGAAAACCCTATGCGACAGTACTTCTCTTCCTTATAATGTTGCTAGGTGCTAGATTCAAACCCCCAGCATGCAACAAAAAAAAATGAGAAAAAGAGGGTCCCACATAAACATTTCCATCTTGTAGTATAACTGGGAGGCATTAACAAATACAAATGAATGATTGCATAAATATCAGAGAAAGGGTATTTTAAACATAACCATGTCCACCATCTAATGTCATGGGGGTGGAGGGAGGTATCTGAGAATAAAGTCATCATTGTTAATACATAATCTAGATAGATATAAATGAAAATATAGATACAGATATAACTTCAGAGATAGTTTCCTATGCATTGTATTTGAACTATAGTAGCATGGTGGATCAAAGTATTATATGCTCATATCAGGGGCTGTTTTCCAAGAATATACATCCAATTCCTGACACCAGGCCATCCATCTCCTTCACCCATTTCACCTGTCACATCCTATTTCACAGAATAAGAATAAACAATAAAGAATGCATGAGCATGTTGAAAATCATTCAACAATGGTTGCAATAGTACCTCTGCAGGGAGCTTCCAGAAACGCAGGTCTGATTCAGAAGACAAAGTGAAACTGTTTATATCATTGCTGACATCAGATGGATCTTGACTGAAAGCAGAGGATACTAGAAAGTTATTTACTTGTGATTTTTAAATATGCAAAGGAATTCAATTGTGTAGTTCATGACAAACTAGTGATAGCCTTTAGCAAAGTGGGAACTACAGAACACTCTGCTCTACTGAGATAGAAACTTTATATGGATCGTTAGAACAGAAGAAGGGAAGACTGCATGGTTTAAAATCAGGAAAGGTGTGGGTCAGGGTTCCATCCTCCTCCCAGACTTCTGAGCAAATAATCAGAGAAGCTGGACTATCTGAAGAAAAACGACAGAATCAAGATTGAAGGCAGGCTTCTTAACTTCCTTTGATATGTATATGGCACAAGCTTGCTTGCTGAAAGTAAGGAGGGCTTGAAACACTTGGTGGTGAGGATCAAGGATTGCACCCTTCAACAGAGATTACAACTCAATGTAATGAAGTCAAGTCCTCACGCCTGGACCAGTAAAGACCATCATAACAAAAGGAGGGAAGATTGGGGTTGTCAAGGATTTCATTTTGCTTGTAGCCACAATGAACGCCATGAAAGCAGTAGCCCAGAAGTCAACAGGTACATTGCATGAGTAAATCTGCTGCCAAAATCTCTTAAAAATGTTGAAGAATAAGCATGTCACTCTGAAGACTAAAGCGAGCCAAGCCATGTCACCTCACATGCATGTGAAAGTTGGACATTGAATAAGGAAAAACGAAGAACAGATGCATTTGAATGCTGGTGCTGGTGAAGAGTGTTGGAAGTACTCTGGACTGTCAAAAGAATGAACATGTCTTGGAAGAAGTACAGCCTCAGAAGCAAAAATGATGAAACTTCATCTCATATACTTTGGATATGTTACCAGGAAGATCAGTCCCTAGAAAATGACGTCGTGCCTGGTATAATAGAGGGAAAGAGAAACAGAAGAAGACCCTTAACAAGATGGATTAGCACAGTGGCTGAAACAATGGGCTCAAACATAGCAATTGTGAGGATGGCGCAGGACCAGGCCTGTTTTGTTCTGCTCTAAGTAGGATCCCTATGATCTGGAACTGGCTCAATGCCACTAACAGTAGCAACGACAAAGTCTGAAGTTAGGGTGCTAGTTGTGAGAGAAAGTGCTCTGTCTTTCTGCTCTGGGAAAAGGTCCCTGGTGGTCAAGTGGCATGAATACTTCCCTTCAGTTGTGCTGACTGGCTTTCTTGTTTAATCTGCTTAGTTATATGTCAAAAGAGATATACTTAAAAGACAAAAAAAGCCCAAACTCAAAATACAAATCCTCACTGTCATTGAATTGATTCTAATTCATAGGTACCCTTAGGGTAAAATAGAATTGTTACCTTTAGGGCTTTAACTCTTAACAAGAGTAGACTACATTATGCCACAGAGCAGGTAATGGGATCAAACCACTGACCTCAGGGTTAGCAAGGAAATGTGCATTCCACCACAGCAGGGATCCTCCCTTAAAACATCTCCACCAATACTGCATATTTGCTTAACAAAGCAACCCATTCCCAAATAGGATTATAAGAAGGTATCGATCAGAGTTATGATTTATCATATATATATTTTGGGGGGATATTTAGATCCAAAGTATGATTGGTAGCTTTATTGTGCCAATATAGCCAATGAACACATTTGGGATTAATTGAAGGGCAGAGAGATAAATCGCTTGGTGAGCCTCACCTTTCTTGTCTCTTGCTCTTTGATGATTGG
>NW_022109491.1:55368091-55398321 GCF_000313985.2 Echinops telfairi
GGAATGGTTGCTAAGGGTGTGGGAAACCGAGTACAAGAAATGTAATATTAGACCAGTCTGAGTTTCTGGATATGGGACCCCAAAGCACGGATTTTTCTTTCAATGTCTCAGTGAGAGAGGCTAAGACAGGATATAATTCCTTATTTGGTTGATTCATTGGAGCATGGATTGCCAGATGGCCTAGATTAGACCAACTTGAAGTACCTGACCTACCTTGGTACACTGTAGAAGGCACCCAAAAGCTTAGGGAAATTGGTATGCTGGAATGGATCTATCAGGATATTCCCATAGACCAGTGTTTCTCAACCTTCCTAATGCCACGACCCTATAATACAGTTCCTCAGGTTGTGGTGACCCCCCCAACCATAAAATTATTTGTGTTGCTACTTCATATCTGTAATTTTGCTACTGTTATGAATTGGGCAACCCCTGTGAAAGGGTCATTAAACCCCCAAAGGTGTCATGACCCACAGGTTGAGAACTGCAGCCATAGATCCAAAAAAGCGGTGTCCTGAGGACATACTCTTTACCACAACCATAAGGAACAGGTTTGTGAAGTGGGCCCCAGCATCTCTGAGGACTTCTGTAATTGCTCTTTTATGTGCACCAGGATTAACAGTGGGAAGTGCCCTAAGCGAACTCCAATATTTGCCTACAATGGGTCTGATTGGTCACCGTGGTGGTAGAGGGCAGGTGTCAGCACTGAATCAACAGAGACAGGGTGGGCGTGGTTATCATAGACAGCAGACAGCAAGGTTTACATAATAATCAGAGCAGCCTGTCTCGTGTGGAATTATGGCATTGGCTATTTAGCCACGGTGTCCCTAGGAGTGAAATAGATGGGAAACCTACTAAATAGTTATGTGATCTATACAGGTGGAAGAATGCTAGATCAGGTGGACAGCAGAATAGACAGTCAAAATCACTCAATCAATTCCCAGACCTGAGCCAGTTTAGAGACCCACAACCCCTTGAATGAGGGGAAGGCAAGGTTCCTTTGAAGGAGGACCCTGCTACATCACCGAAGGTCTATACTGTTAGTCTTTCTTCTAGCCTTCCTCAAAGGGACCTGCGGCCTTTCACAAGAGTGAATATTCATTGGGGGAAAGGAAATAATCAAATTTTTCGGGGATTACTGGACTCTGGCTTGGAACTGACACTAGTTCCAGGAGACCCAAAATGTTTCGAAGGCCCACCAGTCAGAATGGGGGTATATGGAGGTCAAGTTACCAATGGAGTTTTAGCTCAGGTACACCTCACTGTGGGT
This sequence comes from Echinops telfairi, assembly GCF_000313985.2. Lineage (NCBI taxonomy): Eukaryota > Metazoa > Chordata > Mammalia > Afrosoricida > Tenrecidae > Echinops > Echinops telfairi. Next base: position 55,369,359 of record NW_022109491.1, read on the forward strand.
CCAGTGGGCCTCCGGACCCATCCTGTGGTTATTTCCCCAGTTCCAGAATGCATCATTGGAAAGACATACTTAGTAACTGGCAGAACCACCATATTGGGCCCCAGAAATGTGGAATAAGGGTTATTATGGTAGGAAAGGCCAAGTGGACACCATTAGAACTGCCATTGCCTAGGAAAATAGTAAAGCAAAAGCAGTACCACATTCCTGGAGGGATTGCAGAGATTACTGCCACCATCAAAGACTTGAAAGATGCAGGGGTGGTGATAGCTACCACATCCCCTTTTAACTCACCTATTTGGCGTGTAAAGAAGGCAGATGGATCCTGGAGAATGACAGTGGATCATCATAAACTTAACCAGGTGGTGACTTCAATTGCAGCTGCTGTCCCAGATGTGATTTCATTGCTTGAGCAAATTAATATTTCTCCTAGTACTTGGATGCACCTATTGATCTGGCCAATGCCTTCTTCTCAATACTAGTCTCAAAGGACCACCAGAGCAGTTTGTCTTCAGCTGGCAGGGGCAACAATACACTTTCACAACTCTCCCCCAGGTGTACATCAACTCTTCTGCCCTGTGCCATAATTTAGTCCAAAGGGACCTTGATCGCCTGTCTATTGCGCAAAATGTCAAACTAGTCCAGTATATTGGTGACATTACACTGATTGACCCCACTAAGGAAGATGTATCACAGTCATTGGTACAACATCTGCATTAAAGAGGTTGGGAAATTAACCCAAGGAAGATTCAGACACCCTCCACCTCAGTAAAATAGAGATGCACCGTGCAGTCTTTGGCAGACCCCTATTGGTGAATTGCAGCATAGACCGTTGGGCAGACCCCTATTGGTGAATTGCAGCATAGACCGTTGGGATTTTGGAGTAAAGTCCTGCCATCCTCTGCAGACAACTACTCCCTCTTTGAAAAAAAAACAACTGTTGGCCTGTTACTGGGCCTTGGTGGAGACTGAACACCTTATCATGGGCCATCAAGGAAGGAACTCTCCCACCTGGAAACACAGGATGGATTCCACTGAACTGGCAGCTGAGAATGCCCCCTGGCCACTCTGGGCTTTTCATGACTTTGGATCACCAGGTCAGAAAGGGTGTCACTGTATTGAGTGGTGTGATTGATCCTGATTACCAAGGAAAAATTGGACTGGTGCTACTTAATGGAGGTAAAGAAGAAAATGTCTGGAATCAGGAGATCCCATAGGCCGACTCTTAGTACTATCATGCCCTGTGATTAAAGTAAATGGTTAATTACAGCAATCCAATCCTGACAGGACATCTAATGACCCTGACCCCTCAGGAATGAAGGTCTGGGTCACCCCACCAAGAACCACAACCAGCCGAGGTGCTTGCCGAGGGCAAAGGCAATACAGAAAGGCTAGTAGAAGAAGGTAGTTCTACCTATCAGTTATGACCACATGATCAATTGCAAAAGTGAGGTTAGTGACTATCAGTTTATTTTCTTTATATGTGCTTATTGAATATATTTCCTTTGTTCATGTATGATGTATCAGATACAATTGGACTCAGTGTGTTTTCATTTATATGTGTGATAGATGTTTGATGTTAAGTATAAGTTGAGATGTTTGATGTTAAGAATGAGTTCATTAATGTATGGAAATTATGTCTGGCTAAAGAATTGTGTACAGGTGCCAAGTTGGCAAGGGGTGGATTGTGATAGGTAGGTTTATTGTGCCAATGTAGCCAATGAACACATGTGAGATTAATTGAAGGGGAGAAAGATGAATGGCTTGGTGAGCTTTGCCTTTCTTTTCTCTTTCTCTTTGATTACTGGACCACTGTGCAGCTACCTTAGCTTGTTCTCTGCCTCAATTTGCAAGCTATACCCCCTGTGGGACACCTAATTCATAAACTTTGTCACTGTAGTTTGAGGTTCCTTCAAGACCTGCTTCGCCACACTACTGGTGTATACATTGCTTGAGCTGTCTCATGGAAGTGAGTTGCACTGAGACATTTGTATTGCTCTATAGATTAATTAACTGCTTATTTCTTATTATATATATTCTTCTTATATATATAATATATAATGCCCTTCCCACATGAAAAACATATTCATCCATCAAATCATCCCCCAATTCTTTTATTTTTCCTCCAGCTTTAATTTTTTTAATTGATATCATTTTATCAGGGGCTCTTTGAGCCCTTATAACAATCCATACATCTATAACAAACCATACATCAAGCATATTTATACATATGTTGCCCCAAATTCTTCAGTAAATTCCAGGTTCAAAATCTTATCTTCTGATTTATGTGAATAAAATATGGCTGAAGCTCTAGGCATATTCCCTCCTGGAGAAAAATTTCTCTTCACCCGTGAAATTGATCATTTAAGTTCACATATCTTATGCAAATAAGGAGTGATTTCTGTGGGTTTCTCCCCAACCACACTCTCCTCCGATGATGTAGTTTCATAAGCCTGCTATGTAAAAAAAAAAATAGCATAGTATTCTTACAAAAATTTTTGAAAGGAGGGTGTGCTTGACAGAAAAACAGTGTATTTGTAAAAATACCACACCAACTTACCAAGGGCAATGTTGACTAGGCACAGGTCAGATATTTCCATTCCAAGTGGAAATTAGAGAAATGAATAAATAATAGGTACCAGGATCCTAAACTCAGATCCCAGAGCTTGGGCCAATGGCAATGAACTTTCCCTCCACACTCTGTGTTTGGGCCATGTTCTCCGGATTCTCTGTGGAGGTTCCGCAGCCCTGGGTAGAGATTCTGCCTTCAATGCCACGAATAAAGAAATCTTGACCCCATGGCACTGAGTAGCCCTATTCTTTCTGTCCACCTCAGTGGTTGTGCATCCATTCACCTGTCCCATGAGTAGGTAGAACTGCCTTGTAGCCTGGGGTGTTACTCATTTTCTTGGCCTTTGGGCACAGAAGCCCTATTCCCTCAGCCGTGGGCAGCAGCCCCATCCTCTTGGTCCACAAGAAGAGCATGTCAGGACTGAGTTGAAGGGAATTGGATTCTTTGAAAACCAAGAAATGGTAGCTCTACCTTTTGAAAGCCAGGATCCCCTGGCTTCACTCTTTGAACCTTAAAAAATGATGGCTCTACCCTTTGAAATCAAGTTAGAAATACCTCCAGTGTTTCTCTTCACAGTTCTGCTGATCTCTGAGCAGCTAGAGGAATGGTACTTTCCTAGGAGGACCACAGATACAGCTCTTTCGACCTGCTTCCTGCCTGTACAATCCCAAGAGTCAGGCAGCTTTCCTTTTATTCTGTCTCTGACCCCTTCGATCTAAATTAATGGGCTCTCTGAGGTGGTAGTTATTTAAATCCATCAGATACAGGCTATGTTTTTGTTTTTTTAAAAGACTGTGCTACCACTTCCTAGGTGAAAATTCTAGGAAATGTGCCCTTAGTTTCTACAAAAGAATTTTCCCAGTCTTAACATTCAATTTTCATTTTGTCATGTTCATTTCAAATCCCATCTTTCTCCTTCCACATTTCACTTGAAGCAGCAAGGAGAACCACAAGCCTCTTTAAGATCTTGCTTAGAAATCTCCTTGGTCAAGTATCAAAATCCATCACCTATAAATTCTACTTTCACTCAAACAGTTAAACATAATGTAGACAAGTCCTTCATTACTTCAGGAAGAAACTGTCCTTATTGAAGAACTGTATCCTGAGTTGTCCTGTCCATTTTGGTCCTGATCTTAAATTATAAACTTGTTTGTTTTTGTTTTTACCAGTTTAACCCCAGTCGTTACTTCTATAGTGTTCTTTACTTCTTGCATATAATCCTGAGTGTGATCTATAAGATCTGTGTGGACACTCCAATAAATTACTGAAGCCAGCAGGGAAGTAAAGAGTGCTATTGGAGTAATGACAGGTGTTAAATCGGTAAAAAACAAACAAAGGGTTAATAGTGGAGTTATGCTTGATCTCCACTTCTAGGAATCAGCCTTGAACTGGTGAGAGTCTTGATCATGATTCTCCTGCACCCCCACCCCCACCCCAGAAGTTAGAGGAGGGTGTTTGGAAGCCACTTCACACATTTTCACACATGCCTATAATGTAGTAGATGCACAATAAATAATTGTTCAACCCATGAAAAAGCAAAATGTGATATAGGCAGATTCTATCATCATCAACCTCTTCCTCCTCATCATCACCACCACCACTATCAACTCATACTATTTGAATACATGGACATAGATGGGATCAGAAGAAATATAAAACTACATTCAAAACCTTGAGCAGTTCTATGACTTCAAAGTGTGAGATAGCTCATATTTTACAGAGTAATTAAATGTGTGCTCCTTTTACCCACACAAATGGTGAAATATGGATGAATCAGTGGTCAAATTTCACACTCTAAGTAGCACTGACTTTATATATAATGTATTTTTCATCTAGGACTGATGGGCTCATGAGCAATGAGCACACGGAAAAGAAACTCGGGCACCAGCGGGTGAACTGACGTGCTGTTACTACTCCCTCCTGCCAAAAGAGAACCTTCTATTGTTAAGATCAATGACACAGGATTGTTGTATAAATAAAACCTAATGAATGAGGCTCTCTTTTTGCTGATGTTCCTTGGATGTTCCAAGTTAGGCTGCTATAAAGGAAAGCCTATAGAAGTTCCCTATAATTACCCTGTTCTTGCTGAATTTGTGAATGTATTGTGGTCATCAGGGTAGAGATTTATCAGTAAAAGAAGGGGTTTAATATTTGTCCTCCCATTTCAGAGGGGCAAATATAGGAACTGTCTAAATCCAGCATTGTTCTAACTCACTGCCATCCAGTCAATTCTGACTCGTAGTAACCCCACAGAGCTGAGTAGAACCGCCCCTGTGGGTCTCTGACGTTGTACATCTGTATGAGGGCAGCAAGCCTCATCTTTGCCCTGGGGTGGGTGGCTGGTGACTTTGACTGGCTGACCTTGTGGCTCACAGCCCAATGTGTAACCCACCATGCCACCATCCACTTTCTTAGATGGGAGAGCTTCACAGTAAGACTGTCTTTCTTCTTTCTGCTAAATTCTATCAATAGAAATTGGAACTTAGGTTTGTACCAATTACCAGCGGCTGCTGAGTCGATTCTGACTCACGGGAGACCCCTGAGCGTCAAAGAAGGGCTGTGTTCTCTAGGCTTTCCAGGCGCTGCGATCATTTGGAACTAGAGCTCCCCGTCTTGCTTCTGCGATGCTCTTCATGGACACAAACCTCCTTTCTTTCAGGTATCAATGCCTAAGTATACCCAGGTCTGTCAGGGATGAGGACAACGGTATGAGAGTTGTACGTCCTTTTATACTACCTTCCTTGGCCAAGTCTACCTGCGGGTCTTCACCATCCCTCCCCCCTTCCATCCCAGCTCCTTGACCGTCCACATTCTCACAAGGCAGTGGAAAGTACAAATAACATTTTGGAGATTAGTTCTGTAACCTGCCCACAAAGCAGAAGAAAATTGAATGCAAGGAAGAAACCCAGAAATAAAAGGATAGGGTTTAGCGATTTCTTTCTTTCTTATTCTTCTTTGGCTGTTTCTGTTTGCACAAGATGCGTTTCTTCCCACAACCTCAAGCAGCTGTGCTCCCAGCTAACTGAAGAAAGTGGAAAAAAATCTATTTAAATTTAAACTATTGAATTTCTGTAGGACACTGAAATATTTTTGAAGTTAATGGGGGAGCTCTGAATAGTCTTTTTCAAATAATTACAGAAAAAATACATTGAAATAATTAGTAGTTGCTACTAGAACATTCAGCAAAATGAAATGACATCTTCACATGCCTATTAAACAGTACTTTATTTTCAGTTTAGGGTGTTTTTGATTAAATTAGATGGCAAACATACTGCTTCATTGAGTGATTAGAAGAACTAATATCATTCAGAACTAGACTAGCACCACCATCAGATTTTTTTTCCTCTTTCCTCTTGGAAAAAGGAAAGACACACACACATACACACACACACACACACACCAAAATGTACTTTAATAGATAGAAATAGGACTCACTGCAGCCCTTGAGATTTCAGCTTAAGTGGCTTAGGTGTAATCCCCTTGGTTGAAAGGGAAGGCATTAAACAGAATCTGATTATTCTATACTTCTAATTTTAGGGTTCTTTTTCTACTTTGCTCAGAGAATACATAAAATTTCCCACTCCATCATCTTTGCCAAAAAACAGTGATTGGTCTTAGTCTAATGAGGAGATATATATCTTTAACTCCAACTCTCTTCTTTCCACTTTTAAGATATTGGCCAGTGGTCTGATTTGTAGCGTTTCATTTACTAAAGGCAGAGAGGGTAACACTCACCCCACCCCTTTTCCTCTTCTTGTTCCTCCTTTCTTCAACCTTCCTCTTTTTCTCGTATCTGCCCCCCTGTCCCCCACTCTTTCTTCCTTCAGCAGATTTCCCTCTCCCATGATGTCCTGTTCCTTCCTGAGGAGAAGACACTGAGCGTGGCAGGAAAGCTGCGTTTCAAGGTGCTCCACCACATTCATGGGGAAAAATTCCATTTTCAATTCATTTCACTTTCCCATAAACTTTTCAAAATTGTTCTTATATACACGTGTCTACTCTATGAAGACATGATGTATAGTTTAGTTTGGAGATACTTGATTTTGGAAGGAAGTTTCAATACAAGAGAGGCTAAGCAAATTTGTTTGGTATTCTTCTATTTTTTTCTAATATTTTATTATTGTGCTCCAAGAAGTCATTAGAATAGATAGCTGCTTTGTCATTAAAAAAATTGAAAGCAATAAATTAAAACCTGAGCAGAGAAGACAGAAGAGATGGAAGAGAAATGGCCCATGACAAATGAGGTCCCTGTTCTACGGTGGAAAAGATCAAAGGGGCGCTGATGCACCTGGAGATTCCTCTGCTCTGGGGCTGGCCTTTAGAGACCCAATCTCCTTTTTCTAGCAATCAGACTCGTCCTCTCATGCTGCTGACCTCGCTACCAGTTCTCTTCTAGCACTTTCTTCACCCAGCACCTTTCCAGTTCCACTTGCCTTATGTATCCTCTATGGTGCTCTGGCTGCTCCCAACATCTGAGTCATTCTTGAGGAGGAGGGGGCACTGGGTGTCTCCCTGCTTGCAGCTCAGACCCCTAACCAAGTTCTGATGCACCACGAGAACAGGTCAGAAAAGCGTACTGCCTAATACATGTTTATTCAAGCGGTTCTCCTCCAGAGACCAATTGGACGTTTAACTCAAAAGATTGACGCCAAACTTGGCTAATTTAACACAGCAAAAAGGCGAGAAAAGGAGAGAAAAGGAAGGAGGGGTGTGGGCTGTGGAGTCGCTCTATGGGCGGAAGTCTTTCCCATGACTCGGAAAGATAATTATCACAGTAGCATCCACTTTGCCGAAGGGTGTCGTTGTTCCCATGCTGTCAGCCTTAGTCCTGGTGACCGAGGAAGCAACGGCAAGAGCTCAGGCTACTGTCTTTGCCAACGTGGGGATCTCTTACAACAGAAGGACTTCCTTGTGAGATTACCCATGTGCACCAGTTCAGTGAAGGCGGTTTTACTTTGACCTTGACCTCTGGGTTGGCTTTGCTCGTCACTTCTTAATCCCCATCTCCACGCGAACCGCTGCCTTCTATTTTGGTGGCCTGTGCTTGTGGTCTTATTCATTCTATTCATGTAGCCCCAGGACACGTGAAATGTTTCCTCTTTTCCTTTCTATGTTACATTAATGGGCCCTTTCCTTTTCATCCTCCCATCCCTGGTCCTCCCTCCAATTGCTCCACTTGAACAGTCTGCCCAGTGTGATGCCGAGGCAGTGGCCAGGCCAATTGCTAGCCTGCACCCATCAGAAAGGATCTGTAGCCCTTTATCCCACAACATCCCCCTGGGATAAGCTGGGGGCCCTGTTCTACGAGCCTTGTCACTGTTTCCTCAATGCACCCATGCCTTTGACCATGCTGATCAGTCCTGGTGCAGAAAGAGAGTTTCATGTCATGAAGCACAAATAAACTAAAACCTCCCCGAAAAATCCTTGGAGATGGTGCTGCCAGTCACAACACCTGGCTCACCTGCTGACAGTTTCCCACTTCTGCCATGAGTTTGGAAACGTCACCTTGACTCTAAGATCTTAAGAAGGTTTGAGCGTCTTTCGATCCCAGCCTTGGCTTTTCAGGCTCATGCCCCAGATCCAACAGCCTAGGCGGTGAGGGCCGATGGCAGGGTTCTGCCAGGTAGCACACACTGCAGCAAGGAGTAGGAGGAGGTTGAGGTTTATAGGACAGCAAATATACTGCTACCCCTGAGGGAAAAGCCACCACCTCAGCTCCCAAACCAGGTCTGTGTGGACGCTTTGTGTTCTGGATTTATAGTATCTGTACCTAGCCAATTTAAACAATTTCAATCAAGAGGCCTCCTATGATAAATTGCATGTAACACGTTTTTATAAAGGAGAGGATTGACTTGGATTAAATTTGAACTTTGGAGCGAAGATGAGGTGATTCAGGGAGCCATAGAAGTTTCTACTTGCAGCCATTAAAAGTAACTGCAAGGCCAGCAAACAATATTATCTGGGCCTTGAAAATGTGACCGAGGAGGTCAGGAGCTCTATAACAGGCACATGATAGTGGAAATTTTGGGGTGGCCCTCTGGATTTGTAGTTTTCCAGTAGGCTGTCTTGGGGAAAGTTCTTAACCTCCCCATGCTCCATCAGCATCATGATGATAGTATCTACCTCACAGTGTGACTTTGTATAGTAATGGAAACAAAATAGTACCAAACAAACAACAAGCCAAAACACAAACCCATATCGTGAAGTCAAATTCCCACTGATAAGGACTCAGTCGGGCAGAATAAAACTGCCCATAGAGTTTCCAAGGCTGTCAATGTGAGGGAAGCAGACGGCCACGTCTTTCTTCGGTGGAACAACTGGGTTTGAACTGCTGACCTTTCAAATCGCAATCAAGCACTTATCCGCTGCATGCCTCCTTCAAAAATTATCAATCAATAAATAAATACTGGTGAAGAGTTTTACAAGTACCAAAAAAACCCAATCCATCTCTCTGCCTTAGAAGAAATACAACCAGAATGTTACTTAGAGGCAAGGATTGCGAAAGTTCATCTCACATACGTTGGATCTATTGTCAGAAGAGACTAGTCCCCGAGCCCCTGGAGAGAGACATCACGCTTGATTAAGTGGAGGGGAAGCAAAAAATAGAAAGACCCTCAGTAAGATGGATTGACACAGTAGCTGAACAATGAGCTAAAATAGAAATTCAGCAGTTTAAATAGTTCAAACATAAGAACAATTGTGAGTATGGTGCAGGACTGGACAATGTCCCTGTGAGTTGACTCTCAGCTGACTCAAAGACACCAAAAATAAGCAAAAGCCACCCACTTTTGTTAATTCTGCTACAACAGCACTATGTAACTGAGATGTCTGTCACGTTCTAAATATTTTGCATATTAAGTCATTTCATCTTCAAAACAATTGTATGAAAAGATACTGTCAACCCCATTGTCATTTGACATATGACCAGACCCAGACACAGAGACGCTAGTTAAGTATTACCCAACATGCAAGAGCTGCTGAGCATTGAGCTGGGATTGGAGACTTGAAACCTGGTTGCGTCTGTACCATTGTCTCACCATTGCCTCTGCTCTAACAAACATTCATTCACTGAGCTCCTATTAAGTACCAGACACTCTTCAAGGGCCTAGAAGACCTTGGAATCCCAAGCTGGCAAAAATATCTGCTCTCCACCCCCTAGAGAGGGAGACCATCAACAATATAAATCAGCAAAGGTTGGAAAGTGGCCAAAGCTAAAGAACACAAATGAAGCAGGAAGTGAATGCAAGATGAGTCCTTGTGAGGGAATATTGATCAATAGCAGAAAGCCTACTGGCAAAGAAAGATTTGAGTCCGACCTGGAGGAACTCAAAGAGCTGAACATTCAGATATGAGCTAAATCCATACAGCATAGGGAGCAAATCCAAAGGTCTTAGGACAACAATTGCAATAACTGAATCCTGCCCCTGGTAATGCCACTACCACTACTCCCTGTTGACCCCAACTTACTGAACTTACTAGACATACCACATCTCCAGGTAAAGAGCAAGAATGTGAAGGTAGATTTTTGAAGTCTTCCTTCTGTTTACAGTTGGCATGCACATGAACTAGAGAAAATGGCTCTGACATCAGACGGTCTGTACAGGGGTCCACATGGCATAATTAGCCCATGTCCAGCTCCCCTTTCCTGCAGAACTTTGGCCACACAGGTCCCTTGTGGACAGTGAGTGGGAGAAAGGGTAAAACCGCAGACATTACTTAAAGCCATTATGATCTGAGGATTGTAACCATTTAGTGTTTATTGATTTTTCTTTCTTATTTTTCGGAAGGTGGGAGCACGTTAATTAAACAGTTTTGAGTAAAGCTGGTTTCTAGGGAGCATGGCTTAAGAGTCGCTGGGAGCCAAATTCTTTGTTTACTCTCCAACGGAGGTGCTTAAACAGAAGGAGGGAGTCTGCGTCAGGCCCTCCTCCTCCTATTAAGCTGATTTTGAACTTGTTCAGAATTACGTGGAGCACCTTTGATCTCCTCCATGCCTTGACTCAACTTCGGCCTCTTTTATAAAGGGTCATCCAAAAGAGGAGAGAATGTTAACATGTTTAATAAGAAACAAAAACAATCCGGTAAGGGTTGGGGGCCATGGCTCCATCAAGTGGGACCACAGTGGGAGGAGAGTGAGGCTGGAACCTCCTGCTGACTCCACACCTGACTGGCAGTATGGAGCACACTGTAAAGGTGGCCCCTACCGCTACCTCTTAGAGAGAAGTGACAGCTCAATGCAGGCACTTGACTGGTGAGATCATCCCAAACGCTGTCCATAGCAAAGCCAAGATCAGGTGCCCTTGTAAATGGCTTTATGATGATGTGAGGGTTTGAGAGGACAAGGAGACCAGGCAGTGTCTCTCAAGTGCATTGTCACAGAAGCAAACACACAAAATCGACTTTGCTTTTTTCTTTGTTTTGCTTTGTTCTTCCTTTCTCTCCAAATTATATTTATCTTGTATTCTGTGTTAAGGATCTCGTGTTGCTTTATCATTCATTTAGCAATAACAGCTAATTTTTAGCTCTGCATTATCCTCTAAGTAGCATAAAGTATTGTGAAACCTCTACAAAACATATATTATTATCCCCATTTTCCATATGAGAATGAAGGCCTCCAGACATTATATACTTTCATTACAATCCAAAGCTGATAAATGGTAGCCCTGGAATAGCAATCAGATCTCAAGACTCTGTAATAAATGTACTTAAACATTATATTATGTAGATTCCTTTGTGTCAGTTCTCCGGTATCTGAATATGTATATACAGACATGTGTAGATGCATGTCTATATATACATATGTACAAATATATGCATAATCTATATATATATATACTCACTCACACACATATGCACATAGGTATGCACACTTATGTTGCATGATTGGCTATGTGAACAGTGGAAAGAACTAAGAAGAGGTTGTCAGACACTATGCCTTGTGATATGGAGCAAGTACAGAAAGTGGAGATGAGGAATGGGCAGCAGAGAACATTAACACCCAGAGCTCCAAATGCCTCACAGAGACCTCTCTTCAATGCATACCAACTGGGACCCCAACTGTGTAGTATTAAACAGACTCGCATTAAAACACAGAGAGTGCTCGCTGCCACTGGAGTGTTTGCACCCAGAGTTTGTCCTCAGCTCCAGCAGGGAGGAGCAACAGCAGGTCTTGGGGAACAAGGACTTCTCGCTTATGGCGATGCTAACTTCTCAGCAGAATACTCCTCAAACCCGCTTACCTGAGTCAGACTGCACGGGCTTGCTTCTTTCAGAATGAGAACAGAAAGACAACGGAGGGAAAGAGCACTCACAAGGGAACTTTTTATTTTTAAGAATATAAACTAATGATTCACTCCTCTTTCCATATTACCCAATGCTCTCCCTCCTGTACCGTCTCTCCCCAAATTTCTGTCTTTCTTTTTTTAAAACTAGTTACCATTCAGTTAAGTCTACCACCAAGTAACCTCCCCTTCTGAGTCCTATTCTGCTTGTGTGTCTATTGATATATTCATTCACAGATTATTGTTATTGCAGAATTATGCACACTTTATTCTGTATTTGCCTCTGCTGCCTTTAACTTCTGTACTCCTTCTAGTGTCTTCCTTTGCCTTCATCTTATTGTATATTGCTTTTCCCTTCACCCATGTTAATGTGTCTACCTGCTAGTAAGGATTTACCCATACTTCAAATACACTGCTACTAACTGTCAGATAATATTTCTTTCAGTATGAAAACATTTTTAAAATTTTGTATAGTAGTCATTTCATACAACTCTTTTCCATATGTGTTAGACAATTTTCACTCAGCAGAATGCCCTCCAGGCTCATTTCGGTTATAAGGTGTGCATCAGATCTTCGCCGTTCTTTAACATGGCGTGGTATTTCATCGTGTGTACATATCAGAGACTCTGTGCATTTGTATGTAGGTGGGAACTTTGGTTGTTTCTGTCCTTCTGCTACTGTAAATAGCACTGAGAGAAGCATGGGTATGCTTATATCGTTTGCCACAGCTCTTACTTCTGAGTATACAGAGCTAGTAATTGGATTATGGGATTATATGATACTTTTCAAAAATAGATCCTTATGAAAAAATTGGCATTGTGTGAAAGTGGAGATTTCACTCCTGTTTTCAGACTATTTGTCCATTTTTCTTATTTAGGAAACATGACCAAAATGATCATAACAGTTAAGATTCACTGCTACACTCTTCACTGTGAGGTGCCCTGTTACAGACGATTCCTCTCTGGAGAAGGAGACAGGGATGAAACAGCTGGATGAAGCCAGGCCATGTAAAGGGAATGTCTTGAGTGGAAGCACTTTGCTTTCTTCCTATGCTAGGTCAGCGCTTCCCTGGTGCAGCCACCGACAGGATTCCGTTCTCACCCCTTGCAAACCCAGCCCTCAGAATCCAGGAGCTCTGGTAAGTCCCCAGGGCCCCGGCTTCCTACTAGGGCATGCTGAAACTTGGCTGCAACCCAGGCTCCACAGAGGCAGAGGCTGCGGGCACAGGTGGCTCCCTTGGGGATGTCCTGAAACTCCCATGCATTTCTTCTAAAAATCTCTGTCATGCTTCTTTCTTTCCTCCCTTCCCATCCGGCACATGGGAAAATTTGTGTCGCAGGGCCTCATGCTGCATAGAAGGTAGAAACCAAGAATAGGTGCCCACAGATTCACTTCTGCCTGCAGGTTTTCCCAGAGGCGGTGGCCCCTGAGGAAGTTGCCCGCGAGTGACAGGGAGACATGATAGGAGCGACCAGAGATCTTGCTTGGTGTTTGACTAAGAGGGCAAGTAGGTAAATGAGATAATCCAGTTCCATTGTATTTCTTATAAAATTTGTTTATCTGTGTTTCATTGCCTGCGCAAAAGCATGCAACTGAACAAATCATAATAAAATGTGCGTTACATTGTAAAGGATGGAATTTCCAGACTATTTAATCATGCCCATGTGAAACCCGTACAGAGACCAAGAGGAAGTGGTTTAAACAGAGCAAGGGTGATTCTGAATGGTTTAAGATGAGGAAAGGTGTGAATCAAACATGTGTCTTTCAACCACCCTTATTCAATCTGTAAATGTAACCAATAACCTGAGGAACTAGATTATATAAAGAAGATTTCAAGAATTAAAGGAGCTCATTAACAACCTGCAATAGATATATGACACAATCTTGCTTGCTGAAAGCAAAGAGAACTTGACGCATTTGCTGATGCAGATCAAAGATTGCCACCATCAGGATGGATTATATTCAACATAAAGAAAACAACCGGCTAGTAAGCAACATCATGATAAATGAAAAAAAAAGCTAAAGTTGTCCTTTTAGTTGGATCCAAACAATGCCTATAGAAGCAGCGGTCAGGAGATTAAACAATATATTGCATTGACCAATTCTGTAGCAAAAAAAACCCAAAAACCCCAACAACAACTAAAACAACTCTTTAGTTAATAATCAAAGCCGTCAATTTGAAGGTGAAGATGTGCTTGACCAAAGCCATGGTATTTCAGTCACTTTGTAATCAGGTAAAAATGGGACAAGCAATAGGAAGCCCAAAGAAGATCCCAGTCATTTAGTTTGTGTTTTACGCCTTGAGCATTTGAGGGGATTTTGAGAATATATTTATACCATACGTAAACATTCCAAATGTTGCCTTTATATATTCTTGATGATCAGTATAGTATGAGAGTTTACACTTAGGCCTTTGAATCACCTTGAATTAGATTTTGTATATGTGAAGGAAGGCCTCATGCCCCATGATCTCTATAATACAGTTACAACAACAGGTACATAGACCAATAGAACTAGTTTGAGAGCCCCACAGTATAGAGAACTACATAATGACACATGTACAGTGGCTCTTACACCAAGGTCCAAACCCCATGAAGCAAACAAGAGATAGTCTCTTTAACAAACGGTGCTGACAAACTGTATATTCACTTGCAGAAAACGAAACAGGAGCCATAGCTTACATCATATACAAAATCTAACTCAAGATGAATCAAATATCTAAGTGTAAAAATATAACACCATAGTGATCATATAAAAAAATACAGACATGTTTTATGTATATGCACTACTTTACTATTTCTCAGAGTTATGTATGGGTTTTTTGTTTGTTTATAATAATTTTGGGGGAGCTCTTACAGCTATAACAATCCATAATTCAATTAGATCAAACATAATTGTACAATTACTCCCATGATCAGTTTCAAAACATTTTCTTTCTTCTTTGAGATCAGCTCCCCTTTATGCCCTCCCTCCCCCACCCTAACCCCCAGGACCCCTTATTATTATATATGATTATTACTTTGCCATATCTTACACCATCCAATGTACCTGTTCATCTATAATTCTTATATTCATCCCCTTCAAATGGGGCTATACAGATATCATTGCTATCAAATCTCCCATCCTCCCCACCCCCTACCTCTCTTCCTGTACCCTCAGGGAATCATTACTCCCAATACTGTTTCTGAAGGGTTTATCTATCTTGGATTTCAGGTATCGAATGATCTTAATTATACAAATGAGCATATATACATAAGTCTAACAAGATTAAGGAGGATTTTGGTATGTTGTGGTTTTATTCTAATTTGATTCAAGGAAATATTTCATTTTCTTCTTTATTCTTTATATAACTCAGTACTTTTAAGCAGAGCAACACTCAATTGCCATGTATCTACTATTATTTTCATTCCTTTAGTTGATTTCTACTTTTTATAATGTGTGACCTGAAAAGGTGCTACAATGTATTCGATGTTTTTAAACTTATTGAGACTTTTTTTTTTGGACTAACTTAATACCTATTCTGGAAAAGATGTTCCATGTGTGCTAGGAAAGGGGGTCTATTGTTCTGTTATTGGGTACTGTTTGGTAGACATCTTTAAGTTCAAGTTGATTGATTGTATTGTTCACTTCTTCTGGGTCTTTGTTGAGTTTCTTTCTAGTTAATTATGTTCTTTATTGAGAATGATGTATTAAAGTCTCCTCCTATCATTATGGACTTTTCTCTTTCTAAGTTCTGTTAAATTTGATTTAACTATGTTGGACTGCTTTCATTTGAGTGTGTTTATATATATTATGGTTATGTAGTCTAATTCAATTGACTCTTTAATCTCTACAGAAAAGCCTTCTTGTTTATTTTGATGTTTTTGCCTAGAAGTTTATTTTATAAGAAGTTAATATTGCCACACCTGCTTTTTCTTTGATTGACATTTACTTATCTGGTTTTACAGTTTTTGAGATTTACTTTATTTGTGTCTTTGTGTTTAAAGTATGTCTCTTGTAGACAGTATACTGATGGATTGTGTTGACAGAACCATCCTACTACACATACGCTCTCTCAGCGGTACATTCAATCCATTTATATTCGAGTGATTACTCATAGGTATGAAAGCATTGCTGTGGTTTCACTCTTGTGTTTTTGTGTGTTCGTGTTATCGTGCTTACTTTTCCCTATTGTACATATATATTTCTGTGCTGAACACAATGTTAAATGGACTTTCTTATTTTCTTTATGGCTGTTGATTCAGTGCTTAATAGATCTGGCTCTTTATTTTGCTGTATTTACAAGTATTTTTTTTCATTTTGCAATATTTTAAAAAATAATTTCATTGGGGGCTCATACAATGCTTATCACAATCCATATCTGTATCCATTGTGTCAAGCACATTTGTACATTTGTTACCCTCATCATTCTCAAAACATTTGCTCTCCACTTGAGCCCTTGGTACCACCTCCTCATTTTTCCCCTTCCTTCCCTGTTCCCCCCTCCCTCATGAACCCTTGATAATTTACAAATTATTATTATTTTATCATATCTTACACTGCCCGGTTTTTATGAATTCACTTAATTGGTTTTGCTTGAGAATGTCCTGGTTTCACCAGTGTATTTGAGGGGCAGTTTTACTGAATATATGAGCGGGCTCCAAAAAGTGTGTTAAAAATATCCAATATCTTTTCCACAACATTTTTGAAGCTCCTATGATTCTTGGTTGGCGATTTATTTCTTTCAGCATCTTATGAATGTTATCTCATGGCTTTCTTGTCTACATCTATGGTTTCTTCCAAAATTAGCAGCTTAGTCTAATTGGATGTATTTGATAGGTAAATTGTTTTTCCGTTAGCTGTTTTCAGAATTCTTTCATTCTCTTTTGTTTTGGAAAGCTTGACGGTGATGTATCTTGGCAATTCTCTCCTGATTAGGGTTTATTTGGCTTCTTGAGTGCCTATCTTCTCATCTCCGTGCTGTTAGAAATGTTTTCTTTTCAGTAATCTGTGTTTGTGCTGTGTGTTGTGTTATGTGTTGTGTTGTGTTGTGTCTGTATCCCTGGTCTGGAACTGTGATCACACATATGACATATATCTTGAAGGCATATGACATAATTCTTAGGCTTTCTTTTGTTTGTTCACTTTTTTGATAGTTTTTTCCAGCAGTTTAATATTGAGATACTTGTCTTCGATCTCACTAAATCTGTCTTTCCTTGATTCATTCCTACTCCTTTTGCCTTTCTAATGGATTCACTAGTTCAGAAATCTTAAGTAGTAATCTTCTGTATTACAATGTGCTGTTTTAAGTTTCTAGTTTTCCTTTACTTGATCAATTTGTTTTTGTTTTGCTGTACTAGATTTTTCTGTAATTATTTTTTTCCCTAGCTTTCTTCTATGTTTTCCTTTATCCCCCCTCTCAACCCATCAAAGGGAGTTAAATATGAATCTTTTGAATATTTTCATCAGGAAATTTCAATATCATTTTCTGCTCGGGAAGCTTTCCTGTTTCCATATTTTGATATTTGTTAGGACTATCCTGTCTTATATCTTTGTGTGAACTCATATTTTTGTCCGTTGTCTCTAAGAATTTGTGGTGCTATTGTTTTTGTATTTAATAGATGGTAGTACATTATTGTGCTTTGTTTGGGCTTTTTCTTTATTTTGCTGTGTTGTATCTGGGTCTATGGGCATCCTTCTCTGCTTGCTAGTTTGGTAGCATGAAGGCCCTCACCACTTATCTTCTGATGGGTGTGGTAGTAGATGGCAGTATGTACAGAGTTTGTTGTTTCTACAGAGAAGTTGAGGGTGGGTTTGCCTGGTGTTAGCTACTGTCTGTCATGAATCAAAAGGTGCAGGAGAAGGTGGTGGCACTTACTCAACTCAGTGGGTTTGGTGGCAGGAAGGGGAGGTGTG
This sequence comes from Echinops telfairi, assembly GCF_000313985.2. Classification (NCBI taxonomy): domain Eukaryota; kingdom Metazoa; phylum Chordata; class Mammalia; order Afrosoricida; family Tenrecidae; genus Echinops; species Echinops telfairi. The sequence goes on from NW_022109491.1 coordinate 55,387,104, forward strand.
ACAGGGAAGTACGGACTTGGTTGCTGTCTCATTAGGTGGGGTGTCAGGGAGGTATGAAAAGAGAAAAACATTTTAAAAAGGAAGGTGGGAAAAGATAAAAAATAAGGAAAGAAAATAAAATAAAGGAAAGCTAAAAAGATGCAAGATGAATATGAAAATAAAATAATAAAATTTAGGAAAAATTAGAAAATATAAATTTGGCGTGGTTGTGGTGCGACTCCCAGTTCAGATCAGCTTACTCTGCCAGCTCAGAATGCCATGAGAAACGTGGTGTCCAGTTTGATGCTATGGGCTCTGCCAATTGAGGAGGTAGGGTTGGGTAGGGTACCCAGTCTGAATTGGCTCCATCTGCCAGTTGATACTCGGGGGAGAGGCATTTAGTCATGGTTGACAGGCTCTGCTAGCCAAGAAAGTAAGAGCAGTCAGAGCACCAAGTCTGGGATGGTGCTTCTGCCAGCCAGGAAGGCAATGGGAAGTGAGATACCTGGTTGGTGGCTATGCACCCTGCTGGCCAAGGAAGCAGAGTGTGTGCCACCAAACGCATGTGGTACCCAATTCAAGAGGGTATTCCTTCCATCCGATGAGAGGCAGGAGTCACATGTGGGAGTGTGTCTGACCTCCAGGTTGGTAAGGCTAGGAAATAGCCACCTTTCTGCTCACTTCAGGGGCAAATGAGTAAGGGGAAAACCACATCTTTCTGGTCATCAAACTATCATGTGAGAAATGATATGTCCAGCCAGCATGAGCAAAGCCAAGGATCTGGTCCCTGCCCCACCTGGAAGTCTGTTTGCAATCATTCAAAATTGCTGTGCTGTGGCAGGCCAATTGACAATCTATGGCTCCATGTATCTGTGTTTGTAAATTTTGTTCAGTCCATTCTTCTAATAAGCATTTAGTCAACGTCTTTATCCTGTCCTTTCAAGTTCAGGCTTAAAGGACAACCATCCCTGTTTCAGTAGGTTGCTCAAGTCTTTATTGTAGAGGGTCAGGGTAGCATCTGGCCAGGACTCCCTAAATTACATGTTTCTTGAAGACAGGACCTTTCAGTAGTTTCTTTACCCAACTCCTGCTAACATGAGATGCTACAGAGGAAAATATATCAACAAGGGATATGCACTACTAGAGGGATGTCTTTATCACAGAGGAAGTTTAATGAGATATTTGCCAAGTGACTTGAAGCAACTCCAATAAAAGGCAGCCCACTCTGCATGCTCCATCTCTCTCTAAAGCACCAAATCCAGGACTCTTGCCATACAGATTAGTTATCTTCTCAAGAATTGTCTGCCTATTGAGCCAACTATCCAAAAATGCTTCCAACCTATAGGACACTTGGGAGCAGATCACAAATTATAAGTGTTCCCTTGGATCAAACATCTGAGAGACTACCTGGACTATTCTCATCTGCCTCAACCTAAGACCCCAGCACAAAGAAGACCCGCTTGGCTAACATCCACACTCACCTGGGAAGAGAGAGAGATTCGTCTTTCTGCGTCAAATCTCTCCTGCATTTAGTTATACAATTCTTAACAATAGAAGAAGGAAGTGAAAAGCAAGAGGAAGAGACCAGAGGATGTTATTGAAAATATAAGCACAATAAAATATTAGGGTAAAAGGCAATGAAAGAAAAGCCAAAACAGACCTCAAGAAGTCCTCTTTCCTTTTTGACAGATTAAAGCTTTTACACCTGTCTAACTAATGACCTGATGCTGGACTCCTCTTTCTTGGAAAATAAACAATCACCAAGAATGAACCATGTATAACATCAGGGTATATTCAGTTTATATGCTGAGCATGACAGCACCGTGGATAGGGTACGGTGCAAATTTCAAAATTCATTTTTAAGGGTGTGCATCACCTTGTTTTTTAGTTCACAACATTTTTTAAAAGATGAAACAGATTCACTTTGGAGATTTAAAAATACCTCTATTAGCACTGGGTGCCATCCATAGATTGGTAATTGGACACAAAGTCAAACTCTTAGAGTGAGCCTTGTCCCCGCAGTGGAGGAAGTGTAAAGACCCACTGTGAATTCTAGGACACTTGTTTAGAGAGGCCCTGCGAAGTTGTTATTGGAGGAAAGTGGGGGCCCCATGGGATTCACCCCACGTGGCAGAAAATGCTAGAAGGCAGTGTCAGACTATTGGGCGATGAACTGGCTCCTGAGCAAGAGAAATGAAAGCCTGGAAGTAGAAATGGAAGCATGACCAGAGGGTGTGAGCAGAGGAAGAAGGCAGAAAACCTGACTGAGCAACAGAAGCCTGCACAAGAAAAGAAAAACCAAAAAGCAGGTGCAACAGCTACTAAAAACTCTCAGTAATCAAACAGGAGAGACGAAAGAGTTGAGGTGTAAGCAACGTTTCTCTGTGACAATGACTCAAGAAAACTCATTGCCCTTGAGTTAGTTCTGACTACTCGAGGTCTCATGGGCCCCAGAAGAACTACCCCTCTGGATTGCCAAGTCTGTAAATCGTTACAGGAGCCGAAACCTAATCTTTCTCCCTTGGAGTGGCGAATGGGCTTGAACTGCTGACCTTCCGGTTAACAGTCCAGTGCAGCAGTTCTCAACCTGTGGGTCACAAACCCTTTGGCAGTGGAACAACCCTTTCACGGGGATCGCCCAACTCATAACAGTAGCAAAATGACAGTTATGAAGTAGCAACAAAACAAAAATGTATGGTTGGGGGAGTCATCACAACATGAGGAACTGTATTAAAGGGTCATGTCATTAGGAAGGTCAAGAACCACTGGTCCAGTGCATAACCCATTACACCAATAGGGCATAGACAGAACCTGAAACAGATGACTGGAAGTGGATATGGCCACAGAATTCAGGAAGTGAACAACCATCCCACGGTATTGGTGCATTTCTGATCTAACACATAGACAGTATTGGGATTGCAGATGTGTGGCCTAGTTTCCTCTGCACTGGTCAACTGAACAACTGACTTTGCTCATTTCCATGGAAGACCTGGAACATGGAAGACAATGAGTTGATGCTATGATATTCAAGCTTGACTAATACAGGCAGAGCCCCTTGTAACCAGTGGAACTGCCCTGGATTAACCTCAAAAACATAGGCTGCTGTCTTTAAGGGAATGCAGACGAGCAAGACTTAGAAAATTCCATGGGTAGCATTTCTGTGATAGATAAAAGACCACATTGTGCCAATCCATTTTGTTGGGGGCATGCCTCTTTTTCTCTGACCATCCCCCTTACCAAGTATGATGTCCTTTTCCAGCGAATGGTCCTCTTTAAAGACAGGTCCAAAATATAAGAGGTGAAGCTTTGCCATTCCTTGCTTCTAAGGGACGCTCTGTGTTTCTTCTGCCATGGATTTTTTGGTTGGTCTGGGAGTTCATAGTATATTTATAGCCATAATTCAAGAGTCAATTATTCTTTGGTCTACCTTATTCATTATCCAGTTTTCACATGGATAATGAAGTGATTGAAAATGCCCAGGCTTATGTCTGGAGTGCCTTGGTCTTCAAAGTGACATGTTTGCTGTTTAATAAATACGTTGTTCAAAAGGGCTTTTGAAACAGATTTGCCCAAGGCAATATGCCCTTTGCTTGAATGAGTACTGCCTCCATGGACATTGATTGTGGATCCAAAGCAGCTGGTGGCTCTCCCAAGGTTATGGAATTGGTGGTCCTTGGACTTTGGTTGGGATCTCTTCCTTCAAGGGTGCTCGATGAATGTTGAGCTAGAACTACCATGTTTACTATTTTAATGCCATCCTTGCTTTCTTAAGACATGTATTAGTTGGATAAACATGGTTCCACTTGTGTTAATGAATGGTATAGAAAGTTTTGTCCTATCACCAACCCCTTGGTCCTGTAACTAGTGCCCAGTCACTTAAGAGTTCAATCTGTACAAGTAGAATATATGTTGCAGTCTAAAGCTAGCCTATTCTTGTACAATTTAATTTTCAGTGCTTTAAATTCTATACCATTGGTCAAATTAATGAACACTAGAATTTGTCATTTGCCCCAGGAGGATGATTTATAATGTTCTCTATCATAAAATGATGATGATGTATCTAATGGGAACCAGAGACATACATAAACCATGGATACATGAATGGATTTGGGGCTTAAACTTAATTGAAACCCCAATTGTAGAATGGTTATGCATTGGGCTATGATCCATATGAAGGGCAATTCGAAGCCACCAGCTGCTCCTCAGGAGAAAGACAGGGCTTTCTACTCCTGGAAATTAATGGTGTGTGTGTGTGTGGGGGGCAGGGATGTCACTATGAGATGCATCAACTCTATGACAATGAGTTTGGATTATTTTTAAATAGCAAAATGTGATAAAGAAATGAAATGGTGTGCAGGTATCCAAAAGAATAGCATCTGAGGTCTTTTTTTAAAATCATTTTATTAGGGGCTCAGACAACTCTTATCACAATCCATACATACATCAATTGTGTAAAGCACATTTGTACATTCATTACCCTCATCATTCTCAAAATATTTGCTCTCCACTTAAGCCCCTGGCATCAGGTCCTCATTTTTCCCCTCTCCTAACTCCCCCCTCCATCATGAACCCTTGATAACTTATAAATTATTATTTTGTCATATCTTGCCCTGTCCAACATCTCCCTTCACCCACTTTTCAGTTATCCGTCGCCCAGGGAGGAGGTCACATGTAGATCCTTGTAATTGGTTCACCCTTTCCAACCAACCCTCCCTCTACCCTCCCAGTATCACCACTCATACCACTGGTCCTGGAGTGATCATCCACCCTGGATCCCCTGTGTTTCCAGTTCTTATCTGTACCAGTGTACATCCTCTGGTCTAACCAGGCTTGCAAGGTAGAATTGGGATCATGATAGGGGGGTAGGAGGAGGGGAGGAAGCATTTAGGAACTAGAGGAAAGTTGTATTTTTCATCGTTGCTACATTGCACCCTGACTGGCGCCTCTTCTCCCCGAAACTGTTTGCAAGGAGATGTCCAGTGGCCTACAGGCTTGTCTCTCACCTAAGTGAGGCATCACCTAAATCTACATGAAAGAAGCAAACCAGTCTGTGTGATCCGAGGATTATAAATAGGGAAGTCCAACACCCCAAAGGAGGGAATGGTATTAGAGCATACAGTGTGCTCATCTGGTTTGAAGACGGCTGTGGATGACTTTGGAAGCCCAAATCCATTTGCAGTGTCCACACATGGATTAAGCCTCAAGTGAGTCCCCTCACCACAGTTCAGGGTTATCCTTACTATCAGAAAGAGGATTATAAAGTCAATTATCACAGAGGTCATTAGGTTAAAATGTAATGCCTTGAAAGATAATTGACACTGTGGCTGAAATAATGAACTCAAACATAATAACAACAGTGAGGCTGGTGCAGGCCCAGGCCCCAATTCTTTCTGTTGTACGTAGGCTCCCAATGAATTGGAACCAACTCCACAGCACTTAACAACAACAACAATGGTATTTCTTTCCACAGATAGAGTTTATTTCATTTCAGTGTTTTCCACCTGGCACGGTCCATATATATAATCACTATTTATGGTGTTGAAAAATGTATTTTAAATGAAGAAGCTGTTGGTCCTGCAGAATTCTCTCATGCAAACTCTGGGGTCATTTCTGTCACCACGGTAACATTTTCCAGCTACACATCCTTCTTCTTTGTTTCCAAACTGGCAGTCCAATCACAAGTTTCGAAACAATGCATCTTGATTGTGTATTTGATCAATTTTAGACTGAAAAAGGATATGAATCCTCAATTTCCTTATAATTGGCATTAGTGGTTTTCATACAAAGACTTCTTTGTAGGTCTGTGGATATTAACTGATTGCAGACAACATTTTACTTCAGAGTAAATCTTCAGAATTATTTTTACAACTGTTGTGATACTTCCTCTTCACCCTCTCCAAAGTAGACCATTTGATTGTTTGTTTCAAAATGACCAATACTAGCCCACTAAGTCTAGCATAATTTGATTGATAAGTGTTCCACTTCACTTTCTACATCTTCCAATTTTCTTAGATTCACACTTCTTAGATTTCACATTACAATTATTTTTTCCCTCTACAAACAAATGATCTTTATTATAATCCAAAGGAGGAAGTTAATATGCATATTAACTTTTTAAAAATCGTTTTATTAGGGGCTCATGCAACTCTTATCACAATCCATACTTAGAGCAATTGTGTAAAGCACATTTGTACATTCATTGCCCTCATCATTCTCAAAACATTTCCTCTCCACTTAAGCCCCCGGCATCAGGTCCTCATTTTTCCCTTCCCTCCCCCCTCCCCACTCCCTCATGAACCCTTGATAGCTTATAAATTATTATTTTGTCATATCTTGCCCTGTCTGATGTCTCCCTTCACCCACTTTTCTGTTGTCCATCCCCCAGGAAGGAGGTCACTTGTAGTTCCTTGTAATCGGTTCCCCCTTTCCAACCCACTCTCCCTGTACACTCCCAGTATTACCACTCACACCACTGGTCCTGAAGGGAGCATCTGCCCTGGATTCCCTGTGTTTTCAATTCCTATCTGTACCAGTGTACATCCTCTGGTCTAGCCAGACTTGCAAGGTAGAATTGAGATCGTGATACTGGAGGCTAGGGGGTGAGGGAGGAAGCATTTAGGAACTAGAGGAAAGTTGTATTCTTCATCATTGCTACATCACACCCTGACTAGCTCGCTCTGCAAGGGGCTCTCCAGTGGCCTACAAATGGGCTTTGGGCCTTCACTCTGAACCCCCCTCATTCACTATGGTAAGATTTTTTGTTCTGTTGATGCCTGATACTTGATCCCTTCGACACGTCGTGATGCACATTACAATTATTAATGACTATTCACATTCATTTCTTCTTATTTTAGGTTATGCTCCATTAGCCTGTAAAGGCTCTGATAACTTTGCTCCATTCGTGTGATTAAGGTATAGTTTACTTTGAGGATACCACTCTTCCCCAACCATATTTTGAGGGCTTTCCCTAGTGAAGGGCTCATCCCCTGGCACAACATCAGGCAATGTTTCCCTGGCATTCATATGATTTTCAATGGCTCTTTCTTCAGAAGTGGGCCACCTCTTCCTACTTCCTACTCCATCTTAGTTTGGCAGCTCCACTGAAATTTATCCACTATGGGTGACCCTGCTGGTCTTTGAAATGCCAGTTTTGTAGCTTTCAGTATCCCATTAACATACACGCCACCACAATATGACAACCTGATGGATGAGTGGTGCCCACAAAGATTTACAACATTGGAAACCGTCTGGGGTACTTCTACTTCATCCTGTAGGTTTTCTATGAGTTGGAATTGACAATGCCAACAGGTGAAAATCATGAAATATAGCTTAGAATCTAAGATACATTTGTGAGATCTACAAAGGAAATAAGTCTCTGCTGATCTCCCTCTGTCCATAATAGAGGGATGGGAAGAAAGTGGCTAGCTAAGGGAGTGCGTTGGAGAGATGACTGTAAGAGATCAGAATGAAACACCTGACTTGAACAGTCAAAACCCTGTCGGTTAATTCCCTCTTTGATGCACGGTGGGCCTGATCTGATTTTCAACATTTTCTATATTTTCTTTGTTGTTTGTTCAGATTGGGGTTTATCTCACATGACATTCAGGGTAACCCTCTTGAATTTTGTTATATGTTTTTCTGTTTTAAAGTATAATAAACCCAGGATTGATAAACCTGTAGGGACAGCAAATAGAATAATGGTTTCTGGGTCAGTGTGTGTGTGTGTGTGTGTGTGTGTGTGTGTGTGTGTGTGTGTTGGGGGGAGGTGTGTAAATGGGAGCTGATATCAAGGAGTTCAAGAAAGAAGAATGTTTTGAATCTGTTAATGGTAGCTATATGTACAATACTGTTTGATGTGATTGAACTATGGAATGATATGATATCTGTATTAGCTCCCAATGAAATGGTTTTGGAAAAAACCTTATTATATATTATAACTTGTTTAGGTCTCTTAGGAACAATGGGCCATGCTTTGAGTAAATTTCTCACCTCTTTCAGCCCTAATTTTATCATCTACAGAAAGAGCATAAACAAGTCTATCCTTCACAAATCATATTAGGCTGGATGTTACGTTTGGAAGAATTCAATCAGTAGCCCTGCTGCCCTTCATCACTTTGTGGCAGGGGAACTTACTTTTTACTCTTCTCGGTCGAACCTGTGGGTTGAGTGTGAACAGCCACTTTAGTGTGTGGTCTTTCTTTTCTAGTCGTGGTATTTCACTTAAAAGTGGGCTCTGATAGACCACCAGTCCATCAGTGTCCTTGATTTCCTAGAGCTGGGAGGATCCTTTCCCTTCTGGTTGTAGAGATACTATGCTACAAGTTAGGGTCTGCCACAGTTCTTGGTTTCTGCCTTGTAAAAGAGGCTGACATGTACTACCCTGTTTCCCCACAAATAAAACAGTGTTTTATATTAATTTTTGCTTCCAAAGATGTGCTAGGTCTTATTTTCAGGGGATCTCTTATTTTTCCATGAAGAATAATACGGTACACATTTATTGTTTATTGTTTCATTAAAAGAGACCTTGCACTTCCTGGCTGCTCTGGCTGCGCTGTGGCCAACAGTGAGCTGTGCGGTGGAGCCCGCCTCTATGGTCCAGAGTCCAGAGTTGCGGTAGCCTTGGTGGGGCCTTATTTTCAGGGAGGTCTTATTTTTGGGGGGAGGATGCCTTATATTTCAGTGAGAGGCAAAACTGTAAGTAGGTCTTATTTTCAGGGGATGTCTTACTTTCGGGGAAACGGTAGATAAGAGCGAAACTAACATGATAGAGCAGAGATGAAAGAAAGGCAGCAGGAGAGAAAGAGATAGAAAAGGAGAGAGATAATGAAAGAGACAACAAGACTCCCAACAATATTGTTGTCCCTAGTTCTTCTCACCATGGCCTCAGGACCTGCCTGATTCTCTCTGATTTTACGAGCGTATTGCTGTTCTTTTCTCTTGAGTTAACTCCAGTGCACAATGACCTGGACATAGCAGTTACAGATGATGCCCGACTGTGTCATCTTCATGACCCTTGTCTGAGTATGAGCTGATTGTTACGTGTAGCGTGTTGGCTTATCCACTGAAGGGGTCTGTTGTTTTCACTCATCATTTACTCTCCCAAACATCTTTTTCTAATGATTGATGGCATGTTTAAAGTAAGTGAGATGAAATTCCACCATGCTCATTTCTGACAAACATTCTGATTGTGCTTTTCTAAGATCAGTTTCACAATTCTTTGAGCATAATTCTTTGGCTATGAACTATAGCCAACTTGCTGTTCCCTCCCTATGTTTGAGTGGAAGAAAACTGTGGATTATATGAGATACTTGTGTTACATTCCTGTGATGGCGACTGTTGCTTGTCCACTTGTCTAGACTGTGATCATCAGTGGTTTAGCAGACCCTGGATCAGTGGCTTTCCATAATGTAACATTGTATAATCATTTGTATGATATAATATAATCAGCCAACTAATTGGGGCAGGGGTGGGGTTCTTTGGGAGTGTTGTTTGCCTCCAGAATGTAAGTGGATACCCTGAATAGCTTCTGACTCTGTCTAGGCCCGCACTCTTTTCATTGCCTCATGTAAGTATTGCAGACGGCCCTGGCCTGCTTTCTGATGTGTCGAATTTTATAGTAGTTACCATTCCCAGCAATGCTGTAGGTCAACAACTAACTCAATCCTTCCTGCCACCTGATGACATCCATCAGGGAACCCTGGGGTACTATTACCCCTTCGAGTAGTTCTAGGATTATTATTTTTGTCCACTAGAGACTTTAAGCAAAGGCAGCTCAGAGTAGCTATAGTTTCTGAAGGTGGCTGGGAGAAAAAATAGCTAAGCTGCCTTGATGCCATCAGTGAATGCTGAGTCTATCTCCAGCTGATTTAATCTAATGTGATAACACTCATGATAATAAATATTGTTAAAAATAAAAGTCACTCTCGGGATTGAGAATCACAGGGACAGGTGTTCAGAATGAGAAGAGTGCAGTAATTGGGTGACTTATTCATTATTGGAAATGCCATTTAAAATCTATTGCATTTTAAAACACAATACTTCAGCTGCTTCCTGGCCTTCCAAACTCATTAGCTGGTGTTCTTTATCTATTTGTTTTCCTCTCTGAAGTGGGGGTTGTAATGTCACAGACGAGCTAACTCAAATCTTTGCCAACGTCTCAAAGGGAAAGGTAATGTCTCTGAGGCTCACCCATCACTCTGTTCAGGCTGCTTTACTTCTTCTGTGTTCATGGTCCCTGCAGTGAGTCCCAAGAAGGGGGTTGGAATGGCAGACAGAGACCCCACCCAGCCTGCTGACGGGAGAACGGTGAAGTCCTGTGAGAGGCAGGTGGCTTCCCCCAGGCACATAGTCAGACTATGAAAGAGCATTGGCCAGGGCACACAAGCAGTAATCATCCTCTTCCAGCGAGACTTTATACCACAGCCAGAAAAAAGAACTGAAATGGCCAAGACCCGTAAACAAACCCTGGTCTCCTGATGTCACACAGGAAGTTAAGAAATTGGTTTATTCTTGAGTTCATTTGAAGCATGTGATCAACATTCTTTTATAAACATGTTAGTTCTGAGTTGCAAATGGTTTGAATTGCTAAGGATGTGCTGGCTTGTCTTCATTGGATACGTCATTGCCATGTCATGCGGTAAATGCATTTGAATTCTTGCTTGATGCATGTGTAGATTTGCTCACCTATTACATACTCCATTATGTTCCTATTCAGTTGTGTCTTTCAAAGTGACCTCTTCAGGGTTTTTTTTTTTTGCTGTGTGTGTGTTCAGTAATAATGACAATGTATGCACTAGTGGGACAACAACTTCATATTCTACGCTTGTTTTACTGTGCATAAAGCTGTCTGCGGAAACTATGACCAAGGTCTGACTGCTCAACGTCTAGAGGAATGATTTCTTGCCAAAGATATCCCTCATGGGATGGGAGAGGTTGGGTGGAAACTGCTATATGGTTCTCCTTTTTAAAAAAATTAAATTGTTTTATTGGGGGCTCGTACAACTCATCACATTCCACACTTACATCCGTTGTGTCAAGTACTCCTGTACATTTGTTGCCCTCATCATTCTCCAAACATTTGCTTTCTACTTGAGCCTCTGGTATCCACTCCTCATTTTTCCCCTCTCACCTGGCTCTCCCCTCCCCCATAACCCTTGATAATTTATAAATTATTATTATTTTGTCATATCTTACACCGTCTGATGTCTCCCTTCACCCAGTTTTCTACTGTCTGTCTCCA
>NW_022109491.1:55398438-55431199 GCF_000313985.2 Echinops telfairi
CGTTCTCCTTCCTTTTTGAAAAGTGGTTAGGCTAGTACCCAAGAATCATTAAAAATACGTGGGAAAATACTGCTCATTTCATAGGGATTTGAGGTACAAGGCAGCATAAGGAATAATGAGACCCAAAAATCAGTAAGAGAGATTCTATGCTTTGAATATTAATGGGTGTTTACTACAATGAAATTTAGATTCAAGACAATAACACAGAGGAAAATGAGACAGACTGGAGGCCAGCTTCTCTGAGGTCTAGTTTCCACTCAACCATTACAATTTCCTTTCCTTCGGGTTCTTACTTATCCCTTAAATCTTATGCACTCAGGAAATCATTCTCTGCAATCGCTCACTATCAACTTTGCCCCTTTATCGGTTTCTTTGTGATGTTGACCAGGGCTGTAATTAAATAGATGTGTGTATAATTATTTGAGCCTCTCCCTGTTGGTTGGCAGGATTGAGAAAACCAGGACCATGTGTCTCCTACCCCTACTTCAGTCTCAGAACTTAACATGGGCCCGCGCACACAGTTGCTATTCGTACTTGAGTCTCAATACTTGAGAATAAATGAACATGGAGAATATTTGAGAATGAATGAACAAGGAGAGGAAGGGTTGCCTCTATTGTTTCCAAGTGCTGACAATGCTGATATTTATCATAAAAGATGTTGAGCTATAAAGGAAACTACTTAGGCTCTTCAATCACTCCACAGGTGGAGACCTTTGCCTTGTATACACGTGACTCTTTTACTGTTGAGAACATTGTGAACAAAGACAGCATGTAGCAATGGGAAAGAATGGCAAAACCGGGGCCTTTGTGCTTGTCTCTCCCAATATTTTAGTTCTTTCCCATTCTCTACAGCTTCTGACCACATAAGAGAGTGCCTGAAATGGTGGGGCCCGTCCTCCTCTTCCCTAGACTCAGCCAACTCTATAAAGCAAGTTCTCTAGAGACAGCCAGAGTGCATCTCATCATGGAGCAGCATAGAGGACCCGGACCTCCCAACGGGCTGCTGAAGAGCATCTCAAATATACCAACGAGGTAAATTAAATGCATTAATCTCAGTAAGAGTCATGTGTGAGGCATTCAGGGCTGCACAGAAGTTTCCAGCAATTCACCTCATTTGCTTCAATAACAAGTAAATCAAGAGAAGTTGGCTTTGTTTCAGCTCTCCTTCTCCAGATGGGTAATCTAAACGAAGTCTCAAATTGAGACTATGTACTTTTTAAAAAGTGTGCTTTTTAAAATTTCCGTCATTGAAAGCAAACACATTTGGCCCTTTCTCCTGTAATAAGGCAAGTCCTTTATTTGTTATTTTCCTACAAGCATAAAGATTATACTGGTGATATCAAGACTGTAAGCTTCATTTCAAGCCCCTCTCTGCACAGAAAGACACATTTATTGCAGTTTAACTGGTTCTGCTTCAGGTAGAGGGCATCTGTTTTCTTAAACTCATAGAGACTGCAGTTACATGGATCTCTTTATGTTTTCATTTCTATTTTTCAATCATTTTATTTCCACTTTGCAAGTCTAGGGGAAAACAAAACAATAACCCTTCACTTAATTCATGTACTAAGGCACATTTTAGGAACTGGGAGGACTGTTCAAGTCCAACTCAAAATTGACTGATGTGAGGTCCTTTTCAGGATTTTGCCAGGAATGTGGAAGGGGGTAAGAACACAAAATGTAGGGGCAGAGGATCTAGATTCAATCTTTGGCTCTATTGGATGACTGTGATGATGCCATTTTAGGACAACTCAAGGTACCTGAGCTCAAGCCAACAATCAGGTCCCATCTGACACTCCTTGGGGGTGTGGCCTTTTGAACAGAATCAGCTCTCTTTTGTCCCTTTGCCTTCTGCTGGATCAGGATTTGACGTCTGGTGTATCAATCTCCTATTATATTGGCAGCCAATTGGAGCCATCAGCAGACTGCTGATGTTGGATTAATTCAGCTCTGCGTCCACCAACCTGTGGCCCTCCTGCTTTATCTTCTGCTTCCTATTTGTCAGCTCCTATAGCTACACAAGTTAGAAGAGGCCGCCAGCTTATGTCTGACCTACTGACTTGAATTAGACAGGACTTTCCTACTTCTACAACTGGGTAAATAATTTCTTGATATAAATTTCTTTCTATATACATACATATAACAGATGCAAGCATTACTGGTTATGCTGTTCTGGGAAACCTAACTTGATGTAGTCACTTTGACTAACATAGTTAATAGTAATGATAACAATTATTAGTCATTGTGTTAAACAGGGTTCTCAAGAGAGATAAGACCAAATTCCTGATAATATATTTATTTATAAAGATAATTATGTATATAATGAGAAAGGAACTGTTAAATCATATACAGATAAATATACAACACAAGAAATAAACTGTTAAATTAGAAAGCACTATAAATGGCTTAGTGCAACTCATGTCCGTGAGAGAAAGTTGAGAGACCAGCAGTCCTTCAAGTCTCTGTCTGATGCCAGATCTTCCTCTATTTGTAGAGAGAGCTAGGCTATGTCAGCACAGCAGCCAATCACAAGGCAGGTCACCAACCGCCAGTCCCCAGCTCCAGAGAAGTCTTAAAAGGACCTCAACTTACAGCAACACAGTCCACAGGCTAGGCGTCCCACAGGCAGTGTAGCCTTTAAATTGAGGCACAGAACAAGCAAGGCAGCTGCACACCGGTCCGATGATCACAGAGCAAGAGACAAGAAAGGCAAGGCTCACCAAGCCATCCATCTCTCTGCCCCTCAGTCAATCCCACCTGTGTTTATCAGCCAGGCTGGCACAATAAACTATCTCAGTCATTAAGCCAAGACATAATCTCAACTAATTTAAAGCTCAAGATAATGCAATGAATTAGTAATAAAAGAAAGTTTGATCCCAGGTCAATTGATTTAGAAGCCTGAGTTTGTTTTTTGTTTTTAACTGTGGGGGTATACATTTAAGATCATCCTTTTTAATATTCAACAATGTTAACAATTTACTAAACCTCCCAATAGCTTTCCCTGCCCCCCTTTCTCTCTTATACAATATTATCTCCCCTTGACCTTAACTAACACCTGTATAACACCTGTCCATTGCTTCCCCTTCATTCCCTTTTTAATACCCACCTGAGGTAACCTTCTTCTTTTGGTATGAATAAACTTTATATTGATTTCCCCCTTTATAGCAATGATCTCATACAATAGTTGTCCTTTTGTGTTGGTGTAACTTCACCCCACAGAATGTCCTATAATTCCATCCATGTCCTGAATTGTTTCACAGTCCCATCATTATTCTTGGACAATGTATTCCATCGTGTGTACCTACTGTCCGTTCTTCCATTGATAAGCATTGAGGTTGCTTCCATCTTTTTGCTACTGGGAACAGTACTCCCATAAGCACGAGTGTGGCCACTAGGTTTTGTATCAACTTGCACGTCTGTCGGGGTGGAGTCCAACCTGTCAAGCAGCTCACAGCCTGATGATGCCTCCTGGGAAGTGTGGCCTTTTCATAAGAGAGACTCTCCCCTCTCTTTCTGCCCCTTCTTCTTCTTGCTTGCCAGGACTCTGCGCCTGTTCCAGGGGTGGCCCCGTGTGGGTGACCTGACCCTGACAGCTGTCAGCACCCCACTGACCTCATGACATTGATGGATGTTGAGAACTTTATGTTGAGTAAAGTTTGTCAAACTCAATAGGACAAATATTGTATGAGATCACTGTCACTTAAAACATTTTTTAAGTTTTCATACCAAAAGAGCCTGACTTTGACAGTTATCAAGGAGAGAAGGCAATGAGGAAGCAATAGGCAAGAGCAGGGATTGGCAAACTGAGGCTCTGAAGTAAAATTGAAATATTTTAAAGGATGTTATTCAGATAATGGTAATTTCATTTGTTTGTAAAAATAATCATGGCTTTCAAAACATTTTAAAATTGTTGTGAGGGACAGAATTGGTTCTTCTGTCTCAACAGTTATCCTATGCTGGGCTGCAGGTCAGCTCCTGTTAACTCAGGTCAAGAGGAAGATAATATAGTACAACAGAGAGATGGGTTGGTAGAGGAAACAGGGCAGCCATTCAGAGATTTACGAAGTTGTAATTGCAAAAAAGTATGATCTGATAAGGCAATTGCCACCTAATTCACAATGAGAACATTGGGCAGGGAAGGATAGGAAAGGAATTCTTCTCCAGAGCCAGAGTTCAGCTTATTCTGGATTCACAATGGAGACATAGTACAAGCCACTGGATTGGGATTCATTGTTACTTTAGATCCGAGGGTACCAGAAACCAAAGAGAAATGGACCTGGTCAGGATCCTTGAGTGAGTCTAGGCCATCAGTGATCCACCCATCTTCCCTTGGCGTTCGATGTCGCAGTAGCTTAGAGAATCTTATTACAAACAGTTGTGACTCTTCATCAAAAGGCAACTTGAAGGGCAGACCTAAAATGCCAAGAAATTAATGCTCCTAGGAGTTTTGAGCCAATAGAGATGAGTTGGAGACAAATACAGCACCTTCCTCAAACCTAAAGTGAGACTACTTTGAGGAAGCTTAACTAGATAGTTTCAATTGCCCAGAGTGGAAGCTTGCTGTAATTAAGTGACACTATTATTTGATGCTGGCAGATGACAATATGAGTTTGAAAGAGTAAGTCTCTTACCCAGAGTCCTGGTTGCATAGTAGGTTATGCATTGAGCTGCTAATAATAAGGTCAGTAGTTCAAGCCCATCAGCTTTTCCATGTGAGAAAAATGAGGCAATCAGTTCCTATAAAAACATATAGCCTCAGAAACCCTGTATTAAGGTCATTGAGTCCGAATTGACTCGATAGCTGGTTTGGTGTTCTTACTTAGGTGCATCAGGAAAAAAGCATTTTTTGAAACTATCAAAGATGTCTAAAATAGTCAAGTAATTCACTACACTGCAGGTCTCTATGAATCAGAATCAATTTACTGACCCACAATAGCAGCAATATTAATAAAGAACGAAACCAATCTAACTCATGGCTAGTCCGTGTGTGTCAGAGAAAAACTGCTCCGAAAGGTCTTCAAAGACGATTTTTAAAAAGTAGATCTTCCAGGCCTTTCGTCTGGGGTACCTCTGGTAGACTTGAACCTCCAATCTTTCAGTCAGTAGCAGAACCTGATAACCATTTGTACTTCCAAGAGACTCCATTATAATATTATGCAGCCTTATATAAGTGCTTATTAATATTGTTAACAATGTAGTCCTGTTTAATCAAATATGTATTCATCTCATGAAGTCATTCTTTCGCAAAAGTGAAAAAGAGCGAGAATAACTTTGGGGGATTAAGGTCCATCATCCTGAAAAGTGAAATGCTTCCAAGGCTTTGCTTCTCACTAAATCTGCTGCTCTGAAGAAGAGTTGTAACACTTGGAATTTGAGTCAGCCAATGAATGAGTGAATTATGCAATCCGTTGACACCCAGTTAACTGGATTCACTATGCATGTAAAGCTAACTGGGTCAATTGACATCTGCATGACTGTGATGTGTCTGAATGAATATGCCATCAGAGGAGGACATGCAGGAGAATATTGAATCGGCTCTGTCTGAGGCCAGGCTCACACCTGCCAGCCGCGGAAAGTGTTGCAGATGAAACCTTGGTCTGAGCTGGCAGGAGGAACAAAAGCAGCACAATGCAGGACCCCAAGTGTCTCTTTCTCCATTGTAGCAGTATTGTTCCCCCCAGATGAGCTTGGACAGAGATCAGTATATCCTGAATCTCCCTGGGCCGGAAGCCTGAGCAATTGGATTTGGATTGGGGTCCATCAATCAATACCTAGCCAAAAGCAGTTCTGGCAGCACCAGGTGAAAATCTCTGAGCCCAACCCTGAGACCTGCAATTTTGGCTCACACAGATGCAAGGTCCCTCAAATTGTTTAATCCTGTGATAGCTAATTCCAGCTGGAGAATGGAAGTCAATAAGAGATTCAGTTGTGGTTTGAGGGTGTGAATAATCAATTCATGTCCCGGAATGTGTCTTAGAGTCAAGGCTTTTAGTCAATTTATCTTATGCTTGAGTGTTCAAGTTAAGCTTACTAGCAGATGTTCACTGATATCTGTGACCAAAACTGGTGTGTAGGAATGTGTGTGTGTGTTGTATGTATGTGTCTCTCTAGGGACAGAAGGAAACTTCCATAAATATAATTTATTTTATTGATTTTGAAGTCTTCAAAAATGTTGGGATGCCAAGATTTCCTCAAGCAGAATCTGATTTTTAACAAAATTCTCACATGATCCACATGTATATTATAGCTTGAGAAGTATATGTGTAAAGAACTCTGTTTGTTAGGAATAATTGTTATAAATATATAGTACACTAGCAATGTTTCTTGTTAAGGAGACCCTGTGTTCTTATACCTCATTACTTATTACTTACTTGGCACTACCATCTTATAAGATATTGATATACCATCCTTAGCAACATCACTAGACTGAGAACCTTCTGAATGCGGGTTCTTGTCTACTTCTCATCATTCATTGCTACATAAATTATATCACCATTAGGAGTTTATTTCCTCATTTGTAAGAAAATGAGGCTGGACATCTCACTATTTCCTGATTTATATTATTTCCTTCTGTGAGTACTGTAATCAGATGGTAAAATATTGTGTCATGAGATTGGAATCAAATAGTCCAAAGGAAATATCTAAGCTTTGCTACTTATAAAAGTATTCCGCAGCGAGTTCTGGGTAAGATAATTCTGGCTAAGTTTTCCAGAATGATGTTGAATAAGAGTGGTAATAAGGAGTACATGTTAGTGTGGGTTGACTAGAGAAACAAATTCATAGACACTCATCTGTGTGTAAGAGAGAATTTTTTATACAAGAACAATTGAATATTGAGAAAACATCCCAGCCCACTCCAGATCAAGTCCATAAGTCTGATATTACCCCATAGATGTGGATACTAGTTCATAAATTCTTTAGACTTATGCAGCCAGGCAATGACGCCGAATGCAGGAAGATCGCAGGCCAGTGTGTGGCAGTCTTGTGGATCCAGTGGTGTCATAAGCATCTCAGCCCTGGCAGGGGTCTCCACATGGCTCCTTCAGCTCTAGCGCAGCTCCGTGCATCTTGTCAACAGGAATGTCTCCCAGGGATGTGTGAGTATCCTGCCTCCAGCGGGCTATTTATCTCCTTAGTGGCTCAAAATGAGGTCAACAAGCTTCAACCTGATTGACAGGCTCGCCTCCACCCTCTCACTCTTAAGTCTCAAATTGACAACAGATTATATAACTACCACAGAGTATTCTTGTCTAGTTCCCATTCTTAGGGGAGTGTGTCAAATGTTCCCCATTGAAAATGATGTTGGCCATTGCTTTTTTGCATATGGACTGTATTGTGTTGAGGAACTTCACTTCGTTTCCCATTTTGTTGTGTGCTTTTATCATAAATGGGTATTGGATATTGCTAAATACCTTTTCAGCATCTATTGATATGATCATGTGATTCTTATCCTTTGTCTTATTTATATGATGGATTATATTGCTTTGTCTTTTTTATGTGGGGGATGATATTCCTCATGCTGAATTATCCAATTAAAGGAGCTAGTTCTCCCTTTCTCGCTGTCTCTTTTGAATACGATGTTTCCTAGTGCTTCCTAGAGTATAAATCCAAAAGATGGAAAAGCAAGTGAACTGAGGTCTTACAGCAGAGGAGGGGGATTCAATCTTTACCATTAACCTTCTTGGAACGGTTCTTCACAAGACATTGTATTTGGCAAAGGTTAGTAACGTGTAATTCCTCCTGTGACCCTGGAATGGAGCACCTCTGCTTCCTTGTGTGGCAATCTCTACTGGGGCCGAGGGACCAGAAGTCTCCAGAGAGTTTGCCAAAGACAGAGGCAGCATTGTCCGTCTTCCCCACCAAGCTGACTACCTCCTTATAGCCACCTCAGAGGGAAATCAGACAACTGGAAGACCCCTCCGGGCAATCTACCAGAGCTCTGAGATTTAGCTCTAAGAAAACCATGTTCATACACCAAAACAGCTACAGATTTGACCCCAATTGTCAAATGTAAGCAAGTGAACAAACTTCTAAAGTGAATTGAAGCATAGCAGCAGGACTTCTAAAATAAGCTTTTATTCTCTGACTTGTGCTTATGATCTGACCCAATTAGCAGGTAACACTTTACAATCATAGAGTTAAAAAGAGGCCTCAGAGATCATCCAGTCCAGGGAATTTAAAAGTATTTTTAGCCTCCATGTCTTTCCTTCCAAGCTAATGTTTTAAAGAGATGGCAACCAAGAACAGCAGGAAAAGAACAGGTGCGGAGATGGGGATCTAGAGTCCCACCCATCCTGACCACTGTGATGCCTTTAAGGAGGAAACCTGGAGAGAATGAAAGTTGCCGAATAATCTCGCTTTGAGATCAAGAGATGGACACCCTCAGAACCTCTGGTTCCGCACTTAGGAACCAGCAGTGGCAGAGGCTGAGAGCAAAGAGTGCTTTCTGTTACACAAAAGCGCCTCAATTAAAATCACAGAAACCCATTACTCAGATCAAATGATGTGTACCATCCAGAGTGACTTTAATCATAGGAATCCCATGCAAAAATAAACCAGTTCTTATCTACTCAGTAATCATCATTTATTCCCTGAATGTCTTTTCTATAGTCATCACCATGATTCAGAGAATCCTGCTTCAACCAGACAGAAACAGAAAGTAACCTCAGAAGGAGAAGGGGCCCAGCACAGAAAAGAAAGGGAAAGCAGGGCTCTTCCTGGTCAAAACGTAACTGGCCAAGGTGCGGAGGGAAGGAGAGGAGGAAAATCAGTATGTATATATATATGACCAGGAAGCCCAGTGTGTCCGATGTCTCAGAACTACATGACAAAAACAAAAACTAAATTCAGGGAATGGACAGCAGAGAAGTGGGTGAGGGAGATGTCCGATGGTGTGAGATATGACAAAATAATAATAGTTTATAAATTATCAAGGGTTCAGGGCGGAGGGCAGAGCGGGGAGGGAGGGGGAAAAATGAGGAGCTGATGCCAAGGGCTCAAGTAGAAAGCAGGTGTTTTGAAAATGATGATGGCAATATATGTACAAATGTGCTGAACACAATTGATATATGTATGGATTGTGATGAGTTGTATGAGCCCGTGATAAAATGATTTTTTATAAAAACTAAATTCATAGCCATTGCGTCAATGTCAAGTCATAGTGACCTGTGAGATGGAGTAGAACTGCCCCCTGTGAGTTTCCAAGACTGTAACTCTTATGGGAGTAGAAGCCCCATCATTCTCCCATGGAGAGCCTGGTTGTTTTTAACTGCTGGCCTTGCAGTTAGCAGCACAACATGTAACCCATGGGCCACCATGGCTCCATTTATAGGGTTCAAAATCCTATAGTTCTGCTTCCATTATTGTAGATTTGAGCCCTAAATATCTAGAATTTAGATCCCCACAAAGTTAGGCAAAAGTCAAAATTACTTCTTCATGTCCCAAAAAGTACTTTGTAAAGGCTACTTAAGAATGATTCTTGGTATGGAGTGGTAACTAAGCAACCAAGTACCTTCAGCTCAGACTCCTGTGACAGTTCATCACACTGGAAAGTACAGTAACGGTGCCGTCTACCACCAGTGGCCCATCACTCACCCAGAAACACGGACTCACCACCTTCCTCCCTAAATCATTCTAGAAAGCAGAAGTTAGACAACTATTCTTTCAGAGTTGGTCTCACGGCTCTGTAGTAGAACTTTTTCTAAAGCACATCAAAGATTTTATGCTGCCCCACCTCTAGCCCTGTTCCTTCTTCCATTATAAGTTATTACAGGTAGAAAGCTAGGTCTTAAGTGAGAAAGATCTCATGTGGAAAAAGGAATGGATCATCTACATGTGTATCCATGTACCCCAGAAGCATCACTTCCTGGAGTAACTATTGATGCACCTTGCTGGTTAAACACAAAAAAATATGAAAATGCTCCTAAAACTGTTAGGGCATTGCCCACTCTTTGTCTGATCCCCAGCAGGCAGTTAATGCCTGCATTTTATATGTCCACATTAAGCTTCTCACAGTGACAAACTGACAAGCATAGAGTGCCAGGAGGAATATTTGAAGACCTGAATTTGCCCTATCACTGGGTGGGAGCAAGGGGTTGGGGAGGGGAGAGAATGCTCAGGAACTGATAGCATTGAAGGAAGAAGTCTACAGGAACATGAGTTAATGCCCCCAAGTGGCCCTGCTTCAGCTACACCAGTATTTCCAGGGTTTCCGTGGGCCCACCCGGATTATGCATCTTCCCTTCAGGGATCAGGTTGCCACAGCACAACTAGGGACATGGTAAACACTTCCTACTCCCTTTTATCTGAAGAGCATGGATCTAACAAGGAGTCTTGAGTTTGAGGTATACCTTTTGGGTATGTTAGCATTGTGGTGTTAATGGTTTCTGGTAGCCTACCTCCTTTAAACTACAAAAGTATTCCCCAGAACTACCCCCTCCACAGAAACTCTCCTGTCTAGCCAGCTGTACTGGACTCAGTGCTGCATCCTGGTTCATAACCCTTCAAGGAAAAGTCTCTCGGATTGGTTCTTGGTCAATTCTTTGGTGCCTCTGTATAGGAATCTCTCTCCATCTTGGAGCTGAGCCCAAAGTACAAGCTGCACTGAAGGCACCAGGAAAGCAAGGATCCAAGAATTGACAGAATGCTACTTGAACGGCAGGAGAAGCAAAGTTTGATGCACTAATTTATCTGTACCAAAAACTTTGGAAGAGAGCTACATGGCCAACCGACTAGACTAGATCCATATTTGTGCCCATCCCAAAGAAATGTGACTCAGAAGAATTCAGAAAGCATAAAAATTTTGTATTAATGTCACTTGCAAGTAAAATGTTGCTGAAGATAATTCAAAGCCAGTTGCAGTAGAACATCCACAGGTGGCTGCCAGAGATTTAAGCCCCAAGAGTACATGGGATGTAGGATGTGGTTTGGGTCATTGTGAGCTGGAACTGACTAGCTGGCACTGAACAACCACCCATCCCAGAGCTCTACGCCACCATAGAGAACCATGTCCCAAACTTTAAAAAAAAGTCTATCTGCAACTAGTAACGAATGAAAGTAGGGCGAGTCCCTGAAAGACAAGTTAAGATGAGTTAATCATGTTCAGAAGGAGCCCTGATGGCACGTAGGGCTAAGCATGAGCTTAGTAACCACACGTTCGGTGGTTCAAAGTGGCTGTATTCTCTGTGGGAGAAAGATGAGACTGTTCCCATAAAGATTTACAGTCTTGGAAACCCTAATGAGTGGTTTTACTCTTCCCTAAAGGGTTCCCAGGAGTTGAAATTGACTCCATGCAATTGACTTAGTTTGGTTTCGATTTCCTCTGTTTCGGAGGAGAATGTGTGGATTCATCTGAGTACAGAATCAGCTGTGCTTCATCAGGTTTAATGGGCTTGCTGGTGAATTGACAGGGACAGTTACAGTGAAAGGATCAGAAAACCCAGGTTCTCTAGTCATGTGCTGTTCAATGTGAAGACCAATATACTAGACAGCAAATATGAAAGTTCATCTATATTAGTGCAGAAGGTTCTATTGAGCTTTAACTTAATCATTCATCCATCTGTTATCAAATATTTGAATTTGATAGGCATGTGTTAGCATGCTAGGTGGTATGTCAGATTCTTGGCTTAGAAGATCTCTTGGGGAAAGTTAGGGAACGCGTCAGAGAGGAACCCTGACCGACTCTTATGGGTAGAAGAGTGGTTCTTTTGACCAGACTCTGAAAGCCAGAAGGTGTCCTTGTGGTGCTGTTGGCTAAGTGTTGGACTGAGCATGGAAGCTCTTCAAACCCACCACTTGTTTCTTGGGAGAAAGCTGAACCTGTCTGTTCCTGTAAAGTTTTACTGACTCAGAAAACCTATCTAGGGTCAGGACAGGTCTTGACTGAATGTCAGTGGACTTGGGTTTCCTTCAAGGTAGAGGAGTATTTTTCTAGGTAGAGTGTGTTTTGAGAGACAGGAAGATGAAAGAATATGTGCATACTCTCTTCTCTTCCTCCATCACATCTCTGCATTTAGCCTTCGGCCAGTTAGCAGGTTCCTGAAAATTCCTTTATTTAGCTTTTGACTGGCAACAGACAGACTATGGTTCTGATCCCACTCTGCAATGTAACCTTGATAAGCTTCCATGTTCATATATGTTCTAAAGAGCAAATAAAGTGCATGATAGGAAGGGACATATAATAGTCTGGGACACATATTAGAAGCTCAATAGGTACGTATTAGATTTTGTCTTTGTTTGTTTGTATTTCCATTTCTTCGGTTCAAGGCTGGGGGATTGTTAGAAACTCTACTTACTTCATTGCCCAGACCCTGGATCCAGAAAGTTGTGCCCTGTGGGGGTCGCCTCGTGTTTTGTGCTTATCTAGACTATTTCTACTAATTGTCATAAGTTAAGTCCCGGAGTAAAGCCTTTTTTTCTTTTTGCTTTTTGCATAAGATGGTACTCATTATTGTGCGTAACACTACGGCAGTGGACACCTTGGCATGTGAGACTACTGGTTTAGGAGCTACATGTCTCGACCCCAGAGCTGCAGGCAAACCCGCTCATCATGCAGTTTAGAATAATTTCTGTTGAACCTTCAATAGCCTAGTGATGTGGGAAGGACAGCTATTCCTGAATCAGACCCAATGTGGAAACACAGCTCTGCCCCTTATCAGCAAGGCTAACCTTGGACAAGTTAGTTACTCTCTTTGTGCCACAGATTTCTCACCTACCAAATGGGACTAATACTGTTTAGAAGTCCCTGGTTGGTGCAAGTGCTTAAAATACCCAAAAGGTTTACCAAAAGGTTGGGAGTTCAATTCCACCCAGTCTGGGCTGACAAGAAAGACATGGTGGTCAAAGTCAATTCAAAGGCAACTGAAGAGACAGAATGCTATTGAGTTCACGAGATTGTTGGGAGGGGTACATGTGATTCCACATCATAGTCTGACACATGGTTTGGCATTAGTTCTTGTTTGATTCTGTTGTTAAAACTCACCATAATAAAGTCAATTTCAACTCATAGCAACCATAAAGGACAGGGTTGCACTACCCCTGTAGGTGTCTGAGACTATAACTCTGTCGTTGTGAATCTGGAAAATTGTAGTGTAAGGAAAGCTCTCAAGATTGTCTTATTTATTCATATTCATGTGAATAAGTATTGCTTACCTATTACTGCCTCATGAAAACCCCTCAGATAGGTATTAGTAACCTCTGAGAGAGGCACTAGAGGTAGTAGATAAAAGAGAATCCAAGAATTCAGGTAATATTTCCAAAAGTCATATAACTCATGGTGGTAACGCTGAGATTTAATACCCAGTCTTCCCAACTCAAAATTCTCTCCACCCCCCTCTCCTCACCCTTCAAGAAGAAGGGAACGTCAGGGAGGAAGGACGGGCCTGGCTTTTCCTGACACAGGTCTTCCTGTGCTGTCCACCTGCGATAGCTGGACAGAGCAGAAGGGGGGCTGAGACGCAAAGAGAACCCATAACAGAAAAGTGCACACCCACGGCCACCACAGCACTGTCAGCCGCATAGCCTCTGCGAAGCCAGGGGAATCCTTTTGCCAGAAGGAGCTGATACCTAAAGTTATTAGATCAGACCAACGGGTATCACACAAATGAAATCGCCAAATGAGAGCAGTTTGTCTGGAAAGTAAAAGCTCCGAGTCCCCTTCCTGGTTGTCCCCAAGATCCTATTGTGTGCCCTAGTTATATACTCATTGGATCCCCGGCCCAGGCCCTGCTTCATCACCCAGAGCACACTCGGATTATCAAAATTTACACCCGCTGACTGCTGATTCACCTGGCCCTCCTGAGTCAGCAGAACTGGAGGAGAGGCACTCTCCGGAGAACCCTGCCTGCGGCTCAGCCCCCAGAGGTGCTGCTGCTGATGTTAGAGCCTATATTTAAAGCACAGGTCTTGAAAACTGCACTTCAGATTTATTCCCCTTGGTCTAATTCTCACTCAGCAAGTGTGCGTCTTATACAACAACCCCTTAGCTGCTGTGCAATGGTGTTTGGAGGTCTTTGGCCCAAAACATATCTTCTTTGGTTATAAACATGGGAATTACCTTTATAATTCAATGGTTTCATGCACCTAGTGGTTTCAGTTCATTAATCATCAGTCGGCTCGCCCCACTGTGGTGATTTATGCGTTTCTGTGATACTGGAAGATAGGTCACCAGTATTTCATATCCCAGCAGGGTCTTCTATGTATAGCATCTAGACTAAGATCTACTGAGATAGGAAGAAAGGTCTGACAATCTACTTCCAACAATCAGCCAATGAAAACGTTGTGGACCACACCAGCATACTGTCCAATATAGTGCTTGAAGAGGTGTCCCCCTGGGTTGGAAGGAACTAAATATATTAAACAGAGGCCACAGCAATGAACTTGAACATGCCGGGACATTGGTGTTTTCTTCCTATCCTGTCTGTTAAACCCGTGGGCTTTTCCAGTCTGCATTGCCGCTCAAGCCACAGGGAATCCACGTTGACAGTGTTGAACAAGACCAGTGGGGAGTTGTCGAAATAAATAAATAACCTCACCGACATCAAGTCATTTCGGACACACAGTGACCCTGGAGGTCAGGGTAGAACTACCCCTGTGAGTTTCTGGGACTGGGACTGTTTCCGGATGTAGAAAGCCTTGCCTTTTGCCCTCGGAGTGGCAGCCAGTTTCAAACTGTGGACCTTGTGGTCACAGCCCAACATATAACCACTACACTACTAAAATTCAGAATTGAAAGCTGAGTTTAGGCACAGTCCATCCTACTCAGGGAATTGATCTCAGGACACAGCAAGTTGAAAAAGCCTATGTCTTTTTCGATCCCAATGAGATTAGGGATAGCTTAGACCAGAGGGGCGTGGCTTTAGAGCAGAGGGGTGAGGTTTCAGAACAGAGGGGAGAGGCTTTAATTAGCCCAGTTCATTAGCATGCTACTCCTCATTTCTAGATCATTCCTCTGTATACTCTTTCAGGGATCCATAATTCTTTCAGCAGAAGAATGAAGAAAAATAAGTCCTGGTATCTTGTTCTTCCCCTTTTCCTTGACTTCCACATCCCACAAGCTTATTTTGGTGCACTTGTTCTGATCAATCCAAATGACAGCTTTGCTCCTTCCTCCCAATTCCCTTCCCCCCCACACCCTGGCCCCCAATTTCTTCTTTGCATGTTCTAGTCCCTCTCCCCTGCTCTCTTAGGTGGAGGCCAGGCCCGCAGTCTGTCACACATTTATCAATGCATTGGGACTGTAATTCAGGTATTGATCTGTGTTTGTTCGTTTTTTTCCCCTGTAAACTTGGGCTGTAAAGGTTTCATTAGCTTGCCTCACAGTCATTACATCAAGTAATAGGAAACATCCATCTTCCTCGGGCTTCCCTTCTGCAGCCAGTGGAGGATGGGCTGAAGAGCGTTAATCAAGCTATGAAAATCATTGGCAGCTTATTTCTTTATGAGAAAAAAAAATAGCTAGTGTGCTGGCCTGCAGGGTAGCAGAGGCCTGACACCTTAGATATCTACAGCAATTATAGGCTATGTGGTTTCCTGCTTTGGGAATCTATTCTGTGCCTAATACTTGTATGCAAATCTCATTCTTTTCTTTAACGTGATTGCTTGCATCCTGAAGCAGTGAAAATGAGCCATAGATAGACCAGTTCCACTCACTGCAGAAGCAGGACAAGAGGGACAGTTTGGTGGCAACTGTCCTGGATTACTTCAAGGCTGACCTGTGACTTCAAGGCTGATTTAGGAAAGGAGAGGAGCCCCCCAAGTGAGAGAGAGATGTACATAGATGGGGCTCCAATAGTACATGCCGACTTGAGGCATGTGACTTGCCCACATGTGGCCTCCGGCTGCCACCTCCACCCCCACCCCCACCCCTGCCTTACACTCAGCCAGCTATGTAGAGGTAATGGCCATGGGAGGCAATCCAGGTCAGCTACTAGGGAAGATAACGAACAGCCCAACTTTGCTCAATGTCTTTATACTATATACATCAACTGTGCAGGAAATATAGTCCGTTTTTAAGGAAATGGGTCCAGAACAAGTTCAAGTGGAGAACACAGTGAGAAAATGAGAAAGAAGCTGGCTCTGCCTTGCATTGACGGTGGGAGGAATACATGCTACTGATGGTCCTGGGTAACAGTAGGATCAGCACCATGTGGGGATTTGTGAGAAACAAAAATTCTTGGGTCCTAGCACAGACCTGGAGAGTCTCGACTTAGAATCTTCTTTATGGCAATGCATAGCTCACACCTGAAGTCCCTGGGTGGTACAGAGGGTCTGTGGTTTAGAAATCTCTACAGATGACACTGATGTGCCTGATGGTCGAGAACAATTGTGCTAAGCATCAAGAAAGCAATGCAATAACATAGCCAGCGAAAAAGGAAAGTTTTGAGAGGTTACTGGGGAAATGGGGAGCAGCAAATGTCTAGATCTGGCCCTATCAACACCAAAGTGATGAGCAGCAGAGGTGTGGGATGTCATAGATGCATTACACACAAAGAGGGTTCTGTTCTCGAGCAGCTACACCAACCGGGCTCCTACATCTACACAAAGAAAGCACCAAAATCACACTTGCATCTCACAGGGTACCACTAACATGCATCCAAGTGAAAACACATTACTCTGTTTACATTTTATATTTTGTAAGTGAATCAAACAAAATAAATAAATTATACACACACACACAAAGAGGAAATATCCATAGCAATTACAGTTCTTGTTTCTGCAAATGATCATGTGGCTGTAGTGGGTATTTAGAACTAACTTCTTCCACCATTCATTCTGAATTCCCTTTACCTTCAGCAAGTACTCAACTGGTCATGGTTCTGTGTCTGGTAGAAAGACCCAAACCTTCATTCCTGAAGAGTATGGGTCAACAGGAGTCATATGGTAATTGAGTTGCTATAGTTTAACATGTGCTTTAATTCAGGACATGATTGCACTAAGGGACATTTTAAGTACTTTTCTGGATTTCAGACCTATTCTTCTTCACTTCCATTAAGTAATAGTAATTCAATTTCCACTTTGGAAATCAAGATAATTCACACTACTCAATACAGTAACATCCTGTCTTTGTTGATCTAGGGG
The DNA here is from genome assembly GCF_000313985.2 of Echinops telfairi. NCBI lineage: Eukaryota > Metazoa > Chordata > Mammalia > Afrosoricida > Tenrecidae > Echinops > Echinops telfairi. Next base: position 55,415,512 of record NW_022109491.1, read on the forward strand.
TATGAGGAGTCCCAAATGGCCAGGAGCATTGTTAACTTCCAATTCAATGAAGGCGATACTGTGTCCCCAGGTGGGAGTATGCCAATCTTTGAACTAAGACATCAGGATCTGAAGAGCATAGGGTTAGAGGGATAGGAAGCAAAAATGCTGTGATGAAGTCACTAGGTGAAATATTGTGTGGTGCCACTCCCATGACCATGCTTGGTTCCTGGACCTGTGAATCCTGGCTATTTGAAACACAGAAACATTACTGACCACTGGTTTAAAGTATATACAGTCTCCTGGAGAACGTTTCTATTGGCATCTAGCCGGTGCCACACTTGTGTCTTTGGAAGGCCAGTCCATTTGTCTATCAATCCTGCTGCTTCACACTGATGAGGAACATGGGAAGAGAAGTGGTTTCCATGAGCATGGACCCATTGCCTCATTTCAGTTATGAAGTGAGTCCCTCGATCTGCGGCAATGCTCTGGGAGATATGATGCTGGTGATATGGCGCTCTACAAGTGGTAATTTTGACAGAAGTATTGCATGCAGGGAAGGCAAATCTGTATTCAAAGTAAGTGTCTATTCCAGTAACAACAAAATTCTGTCCTTTCCATCATGGAAGTGGTCCTATATAGTCAAATTGCCACTAGCTCACTGCTTGAACTCCCTAAGGAATGAGATCATATCATTTATTTTCTTTTCTTTTTGAAGCAAAGGATTTATTTTTATTAGAGAATCTCTTCTGCTAACCAACACTAGTTCCTCTTGTGAACAGGATGAAAGAAAATAGTGGTTTAGTAACTGGCTAAAAACGTGTATGGCTCAAAACAGGTTGGAAATGAAGATTGGACATATTCTTTTTTAAAAACCTAAGGAAGTCAATTTACTATGACTATTGGTTAGTAATTCAATATGACACTTGCCCTGCAGTTTTGTTTCTGGTAGTAATGGTATGTAGTTCATAGATTTAACCTATAAACAAAAACAAATGAGTACAACAACAAAACCAACCAAAATAGGAGAGAAAATAAATATTTATGCTCAAGTCTTTAGTCAGGTGAATTCTAATTACTATCCCGAGAGGTTGACAGGCTGCCCTAACAGGGGCCAGTTTCAACCAGCACATAGATTGCTTTCATTAGAGACTAAACATTTTCCACAGTGCTTCAAGGGTTTTTCCCCACAACCCCACCAAAAAAAAAAAAAAACTGCCTAGAAGAGGAATAAGCCCAGTTATAAAACCTTTGCAGTTATATACAACTTGACCCTGATATAGAGAAAGCCCTGATAACAACAAGTTAATGCAACTAGTTTTTCTTTTAAAGGTAACAGGGGTCTCAGAAAAGCTGTGCAATTTCCCCTCCTTTTCTATTTTCTGGATCAGATCATGCAAATCTGGTGTTAATTCTTCTTTCAACATCAACATTTGATGGGTCTTTACGGTGAAATAATCTGAGTTTTAATAGTTCCAGCTATTTTCCTTTTCAATATAATTGGGGTGTTTGTTTTGGTTTGTGTTTTTAGTTTTTATGCCTTTAAAATGTTTTAACAGTTTTATTGACATATAATTCACAGACTGTACAATTCAGTGGTTTTGATATTAAAAAGAACTGTACAATCATCACCAAAATAAATTTTAGAACATTTTCTTAATTCTTGTACTCATGAATACTAACTCTCTATTTCTTCACAACCTCCCCTGCCATAATCTTAAAATAGTATTAAATAAGTTACTGTCTCTCTATAGTCACCAATCCTGGTTTTCATAAAAAGAAATTAAGACAAAACAAACAAAAGCAACAGCAATAACAAAATGAAACACAGAAAAACCTCAATCCAAGAGAAAACAGAAAATAAAAACTAGAACAAATTAAAACTAGATCAGAAAGGAGGACAAATCTAAATATGTCAGCATGAATCCCCTTCCCAGTGCAGTCTCAGAGAACATGGGGTCCCTGCAAACGGATGTGGGGCTTTCACTATCATCCATAGCCTTCTGCAAACAGGTCCTCAGAATTTAAGCTCTTACACATTTCCCTTTTCCAGTGTTGGATTTTATTATTTACAGTCCTTGGGTCATACAAGTTAGAGTGCTTCTTCTGTGTGAACTTGGCTGACATCTCATTTAAAAGTTTACTTCTTTTAAGACCCCAAACACTATTCTTTCTGCTAGCTGGGTACCATCTGATTCATCAGCATACGTTGCTATAGCACCTTATTTTCAATAATCTCTTCATAAGTCGTCCCATGTCTTAAACTCAGTGTTGGCCCCAGCTGTTGAAATATTAAGCAATCAGCATTGGCAGTAGCAAGTCCACCTTGATGAGTGGAAGTCTGTTACTGAGCCCACACACAATCTGCATTCTTACCCATGACCACTTTGTGTAGGGGACCAATAAATGGTGAGAGTTGTGGCTGGAGAAAGAGGATGACTGGTTTCTACAGAATGTTCCATCCTATCTACATGATTGTTAAAATCCTCCTAGTTTAAAGGTAATCAATCCTTTGCTGAGCATTCACATGAGACACAAATATCCTCACTTATCTGGCACAGAGAGGCCTGTCCACATACATCTTCCACACACCTCCTCATCACTGATTTTCCAATCATGCTCCTTCCAAGTCCACAATGATCCAGCCAGACCATTGGCCACAGCCCAAGGATCAATATACAGTCTCACACTTGGCCATTCTCCTTCCAAACAAATTTACAACCAGGTGTGCTGCATGAGGCTCTGCCGTCAGGGAGGTACTGGAAAGGGGCTATTGTTCCTGTTATTTTTGAATGGTACCTGCATAATCATCTGAACAGTAAGCACAAGGTTTCTCTTCCTCAGTCAACTGATCATAAGGAACTCTCAATGAGACCTTAGGTACTGACTGGAAGACGGATGGCATTGTGACAGGAAAGCATTTGGGCCACTTCTGCATGCAGCTTGCTGGTACCTCAGGCCTGCTCGAGCCTGGTCTTGCATACACCATTACCATTTAATAGTGCCTCACTATGAGGCTGAGGAACTGACTAGAAGTTGTTTCACAAAAGGGAAGTAATTGCCTAAAGGGGATGAATAAGGTTTGGTCCCAAATCCTGTCTGCTCCAGGATTCACCAACAGGAACCTGCCAAAGTCTCAGAACTGCATCTCTATCTGCTACTGACATGTCAAGCACCATTGGATCCATTTAATCACATGCACCAAGTTGCAGGATGGCTTCCACAGCTGCCTGAACCTGTCTTGCTGCAGGGCCTTCTCTTGTTCTAGCCCCCACTCCAAGCTAGCTGTCTTCAAGTCACTTGATAAATAGACCAGAGTAGCACACCCAAATGAGGGCTATGTTGCCTCCAAAATCAAAAAAAGCTCACTAGGCATTGTACCTCCTTTTCAACTGTGAGAGGGGCCAGATTCAATAGCAGAACTATTTCTACGGGTCCCATATCACTGTTGTTGTCAGGCTCCATCAACTCTGTTCTGACGCACAGCGACCCTATGCACAACAGAGCTAAACCTGCCGGGTCCTGTATCATCTTCCCAATGGTGCCTGTGCCTGAGCCCATTGTTGAAACCATTGTGTGATCCATCTCAACAAAGTGCCTTCCTCTGTCTGCTGCCCCACTACTTCACCAAGCATGACGCCCTTCTCCAGGTCTCTCCTGACAATATGTCCAAAGATAAAGTCTTGCCATCCCGGCCTCTAAGAAGCATTCTAGTTGTACTTCTCCAAGACAGAAATGTTTGTCCTTTTAGCAATCCTCTATGGCACCTTCAATATTCTTCTCCAGCACCATGATTCAAATGCACGGATTCTTCTGTCTTCCATATTCAAGGTCCAATTTTCACCAGCATATGTGGCAGTGGAAAATACCATGGCTCAGGTCTGGAGTAGCTTTGTCTTCAAAGCAGCATCTTTGATTTTCAATATTCTAAAGAGGTCTGGTGCAGATCTACCTAATGCCACTCATCTTTTAGGTCTTCATTGTGCTTTGCTTGTGGATTCAAGTAAGACAAAACCCTGGACAACTTCAAACATTTCTCCATCTATCAATGAAGCCTTCTGGGATGCCCATTCTTCTTAAGGTTATCTATAATTTGTTATGACCCACACAGTTGAATGCCATAGTGTAGTCAATAAAATATAAGTAACATATTTCTGGCGTTGTCTGCTTTCAGCCAAGGTCCATCTGACATCAGCTATGATATCCCTTTTTGATATGATATCCTAGGGATCATATGATATCATGCCAGCTATGATGTCCTCTTCTGAATCCAGCCTAAAACTCTGGTAGTTCCTTGTCAATGTACTGCTGCAACTGCTGTTAGAAGATGTTCAGCAACAATTTACCTGCATGTGATATCAATGATATTGTTCCATAATTTGAACATTCTGTTGAGTCACCTTTCTTTGGAATAGGTACAAATATGTATCTCTCAGTCAGTTGGCTAAGTAGGTGTCTTCCAAAGTTCCTTGTGTGGACTTGTGAGTGCTTCCAATGCTTCACTGGCATGCCGAAGCATTTCAATGGTATTTCATCAGTTTCTGGAGGCTTGTTTATAGCTGATGCTTTCCGTGCAGCTTGAACTTCTGTCTTGAGGACCGTTGGTTCTCACCATAATGCTACCTCTTGGAATGGTTGAATGTCGACGAGTTCTTTTTGGTACAGTGACTCTGTGTATTACTTACATTGTTTTTTGATGCTTCCTGCATGGTTCAATATTTTGTCCAGAAACTCTTTCAAGATTGCAACTCAAGGCTCAATTTTTTTCTTGAATTCTTTCAGTTTAAGGTATGTCGAGCATGTTCTTCCTTTTGGTTTTCTAACTCTAGGTCTTTGCTCATCTCATTATAATATTTTACTTTCTCTTCTCCAGCTTCCCTTTGGAATTTTCCTTTTTATATATACTTTATTTGAAATTATGGTTAGCATTCCTTGCTTTTTTTTTCCTTCGGCTCTTTAACTCCATCATTTCTTCCACTGACTTTAGCTACTTTGTGCTTAAGAGTAAATTTCGGTCTCTTCTGGCATCCACTTTGATCTTTTATTCTATTATTTGGGAATATATATATATGTATATATATATCAATCATATCATTCCATATTTCAAACATGTCAAATAGAATTGTACATTTGCTACCACAATCGATTTCCAAGCATTCTTTTTCTACATGGTCTCCTTGACATGGTTTCCCTTTTACCCCACCACCACCACCACTGTACCCTCTCCCCCAAACCCCTTATTCTACTTGCTGTCCCTATAGGTTAATCAGTCCTGGGTTTCATATACCAAGAAAATGGAAAAGCATATAACACAGCTTCAAGAGGGTAACCTCCATTGATATAACATCCTAGAAGATACACTATAATATAAATAAATAAACCCCAAACCAAAAATACATAAAATTTTGGATGAGTAAGTATCAAGCAGGGCCATGATGTAAGAATTAATTGTTTTTAAGTTAGAGCTAAAATCTAGTGTGAGCACAAAACCCATTCTTGAATCTATGCTTTTTTTTTAACCTTCTGTCTCATTGTCTCTTCTTAGTCAGGAAGCTCCACTAAAACTTGTTTACTTCGGGTGACACTGCTAGTATTTGAAATATCAGTGACATAGCTTCTGGTATCACAGAAACACAAAAGTCACCACAGGAGGTCCAAGTGACAAACAAGTGGTTGCCCTCACCACTGGAACCCTAGAAATTTCACTGAGGTAGAAGGAGCCTGAAATTTTTGTTGTTGATTTTGTTAAGTTCCTACTCTCTAGCATGCAGATGCTTTACCAATAAGTCCAGAGTCATTGATACTTCTACTGACTAGCTCCAATCAGAAAAATGTCATCAATGTAATGGACCAATGTAAACATTTTGTAGGAGGGCAAGGCAATCAAAATTCCTGCAAACTAAATTATGGCATAGTGTCAGAGAATTGATATAATCCTGAGGGCAGGTTGTGAAAGTGTTCTGTTGCCCATGCTAGCTGAAGGCAAATGCTTCTTCTGGTCCTTTGAAACTGTAATTGAGAAAAAAGTCTTCCGTCATATCAATGGCTTTATACTTGGTACCAGGAAAAGTATTAATTTGCTCAAACAATGATACTACATCTGAAACAGCAGCCACACTAATAGGTTAATAGGTTTGGAGTCACTAATAGGTTAAGTTTATTATAATCCACTGTCATATTCTCCACAATCCATCTGGTATTTGTTTACTTTCCACCCCCACAGGCCAAATAGGTAGTTAAATGGGAATGTGAGTTAAATAGGTGAGTCAAATGGGGATGTTGAAAAGGGAACTGCCACCCTTAATCTTTCCAGTCCTGGACTGTGACTCTGAGCTCTGCAATTCCTCCAGGAATGCAGTATTGCTTTTGACTTACTATTTTCCTAGGCAAATGAAATTATTGGTTTCCATTTGTTTTTTCCTACTGTACAGACCATATTATGCATTTTAGGGATCCAATCTGGTGATTCTACCACATGTTGAGATTATCTATTCCAATTATGCATTCTGGGACCAGAAAAAATATGACAGTGTGAGTTCAGGGACTCTACTAGTAAGTTGACCTCCATATGTCCCCACCCTGAGAGGTGGATTTTCAAATCATCTTGAGTCTCTTGGAATTAGTGTCAATTCATGGCCAGTGGTCATTAACCCCCACAAAAGTCTGATTATTTCCTTTTCCCCAAGGTGGGCTGTGATCAGCAGTTAGAAACCACCAGCTGCTCTGAGGGAGAAAGATAGGGCATTCTACCTTTGTAAAGGGTTATAGTCTCAGAAATCCACAGGGGAAGTTTTACTGTCCTATAGAGTCTCTATGAGTTAGCATGGACTTTGATGGCAGTCAATATGGAGTTGTGGTAACCTCTTGAGTTAAAACATTGAATAAAGAACCTGTGCCTAGCGAGCCCATATGAAGAAACTCAGAGTAACCCAACGTTATGTTCCTTGCATGATATTACACATCCTCAATAACCATTTTGATTTATAGTCTTCAAGTTCCTGTCTGCAAATATTAGAAAACTCCAGCAGTTCTTTACAAGTATAGCACACTTCTCCCTGAGTCACCATCTGCACATCAACTTCAGGGACTTACTGAGACTTAATTCTAGTTATATGTCTAGAAACAATAATGGATGGTGAGGGGATTTCCTAGGGTCTTTCAACAATATCTTGCAAAGCATCTGCTCAGATAATGCTCCAGATACAGCCTCATGTGGCATTTCAGCATACACAGTTGGACTAGTCCCCATAGTGGATTAATCCCCTCAGATGGGAGGTGTGGTGCTACTGGCTGGAATGGTCCTATGAAAACCAGAGGCTTAAATTCCCCATTTTACTGATTATCAGCCCATATGACTCTATCTCAAGTTTCCGGGTTTTCTGAACCAAGGTCGTCATTATAACATCAGATCCTGTTCTAGGCTGAGAGTTCCACCGGCATTGTAATTTGGCTACTCATATGATAACATTCTGGGTCTGGTTGTCAGCAGTATCAACTCTGTTACTAGAAGAGAGAAGGCTTTCTTTAATGATGTGAATAGATGTGTTGATATTTTTATGCAGAGCTTGAGTAGTACTTGCAAAGTTCCAAGTTCATCTCTGTCCTTTATCACTTTGTCTATTGTAGGGAGTCCAACCAACCAGCTTTCCTATATATTTCATCCTTACAAAATTGTACAAAGATACCAAACACACAATCATACAGTGCCTCCCTTCTTGCCAACCCTTTACTTGGTGCTATTCCAGATATTAACTGTGCCTCTCATGTCTCTTTACTAATTGTGGCAGACTTATCTGTACCAGAGGTGGCAGAAGCAGAGTTTTCAGGACCACATTTTTAAATCTCATCTTTAAGATTTTGTTTCTCTAGAATCACCCCTGGTACTAAGGTGTTAAGTGAGGTTCTCTTGGGATACTAAACCAGGATTATTAAACATGTTTATAAATAGAGAAGTTTATCTTAGAAAAGGGATTTATATTAAGAGTGGCTCGTAGAGCCACAGAGAAGCTAACCCAGTTCAGCTCACCTCTATAGGTCAGAGGCTGGACTGAAGGCCTTTCCTGATTCATGTGGTTGCCAGGCCAAAGAGCCAAGCAGCGGGAAGCAGAAGGGCCGGGCCATTCAGGCGTGCCATTTGTGGCAGATGCAGCTCTGGAAGCAGCAGCTGTGAAGGTAGTGACATTTCACATGGCAGCTTCAATTGGCTACCTCAGGTAGGTGCAAGCAGCAGGGAGGGAAGAGGAGGCAAACCTGGCAGAAACCTATACAGAATCCACACCAGCAAGAAGGAGAAAGAACACACCTTGCAGCATTCACTTATCTCTATATCAGGTATGCCACACCCCATGAGACCCCACTACCAAACTGCCATGAGTTGACACCTACCTATGACACTGAGTCTTGGTAAGGTTTGGATTTCATTAAAATATAATGAGTAGTCAGCAGAGGATTTTGGGAGGGGAAATAATATGAAGCTTAAAGAAATCATTCCAGCTGCTGTGTGATTAGTGGAGGAAAGATATGGTGGTAGAAACAGCAGAAGCAGAAGCACCAGTTAGGACTACTACAGCCTCCCACAGGATCTCAGGTTAGAGCCACTGATGATTCAGGCCAGGCTGGCAGCAGTGTTAATGCTGGAGTGGGCCAGGAAATGTGCTAGGTAATCTAGAGACACAGGGTAAGGCCTAGAAATCCCATTTTTTCACACAGGAAATTAGGTATTAGTTTGAAAGATATATTCCTAAACTGGTTTTCCATCAGTTGCTAAAACCTGCAATGGTTTTTTCCACAGCACTCAAGGGAACATTTGCTTGGTAGGAGCGTTTTTAAAATGCAAATAGAGGTAAATGTCTATTTTGTTTGAAGAGCCATGGCTAATCAACATCACTTATTAACTATCCATTGCTAACACATTAATCTGCTTCCCAAAGTTTTTGTTGATTTCTTGGTTGCTCTACTCTTCCCTTTCTTACATAAACTTGACGGATTATTAGCCCAGCCTTTCAAAGGAGCCTAATGGTAGAAAATAGTTGAGTTTCTGTCCTTAGGCTATCAGACAAGCCTGAAGAAAAATACAAAAAACATGATATTTGTGTGAACTCTCTTGTTTTATATTAAAAAGTTATATGAGGTTGTACTCTGCTTCACAATGTCTGATCTATTTCTATTTTTTAAACTATGCTTTAAATTACAGTCAAGTTACAGTAAGAGAAGGTACAGATTACAAAGGAATTACCTACTTGAGTTATGGGAGCTCTAGTGTTTTTTGTGTGTGTGTTGATTTTGCTTTTCCTGGTTCGACATTTATTTTCAAAATAAACACCCTGATCACCACCTCTCCTTCCTTGTCACTCATCCATGCGGCAGGACAAGTTACAAGATGGGGGACTGTACTATCTGGGTAGACTGGCACTCGCCCGGGAGAGGGAGGCGTCATGAATAGGGGCAAGAATTGGAGAGCCCGCAGGGCACTCTGGGATCAGGCAGCGGGCACGGGGCAGCAGGAGACGAGGTGCTGTGTACAGAGCCACCTCTGGTTCTGAGTCAGCTCGCTAGCGCCCTGGCCCCTGGCACACTACAGTCGCCAGTGGCGATGGCCATGAGCACTACCGGGCTGCTGAGGCTCGGCTGGCACGGAGGGTGGGTGGTGGGTGCACAGTGCCTAGGGGCCTGCCTGGCCCGTTCACTTGGTCTTGTGCGCCCCTGAGCTCAGAGCGGATGCCCGGCTTCTTGAGCTCCTCCTCCAGGTCCCTGCTGTGGTGCATCTGCAGCAGGATGTCTCAGCGGCCCATGAACTCGCCCTTGCGGGATGGTGGCCAGTTGGAGTAGTCTTGGATGCCTGGCCACCGCTCGGGATCTTGGAGCACTTTGTAGGCTGCTAGTCTCGGAGGCAGTGCAGGCGCAGTTTGGTGCACTAAAGGAAGCACTGGGCTGCTAACTGAAAGTTTGGTCATGTGAGCGCACCAGCTGGTCTGCCTCTGTAAAGATTTACGCTTGGAAACCCTATCGGTCTGTTTTACTCTGTCCTATAGGGTGGCTATGAGCCTAAATTAACTTGATAGCCAAGAATTCAGTTTGGATTTCTGAGTTACCTATCCTCAAACTGTGGGTTTCAAGTACGGATACTTACCACAGAGCTAGCACTGTAATGTTTAAATATGTAACCTGCTTGTGAAGGTAGCTCTCATTATTGCCATGAGTGGAGGGGAGTTTAAGGCTCAAAGTCGAAAGTGACTTGCTTCTCTAATAGCACACAGCTATTACCTGGCGGAGTCAGGATCTGAACCCAGGTACGCTTGAGTCCGTGTCTTTGCCCACTACTGTGTGTTCCTTGGGCTATGGCTTTTCAACTTAGCACAGATTGAGTGGTGTCTAAAAGTCCATGCAAAGTAAGGCCACTACTCCAGTGGGTTGGCCCAAAGACAACTTCCACTTTTAGTATGGGGGAAAGGATGCCGATGGAGCCCTCAAGGAAGAAAGATGACAGGCCTGGGATTGGTCCTTGAAGTGCAGTATGTGACCTGCCAGCAGTTTGGTCCAAGAGTCTAGTGATGACTCCTGTTAGCAGGTTTCCATGAGTGACCATGGTATCTGGGTTCTCCAGGCAAAGGCAATTATGCACTTGCATGGGGTGCAATCTGGGGCTAAGTAAAAGAAGAGAGTTTTAGCCTTGGCTAGAGTGGGTTGATAAGAAAAAACATTAAGCACAATCGGGTTAAACAGATGGTAATTCAAAACTATTGGGAAACCAGAAATCAGCCATTTAGGTCAAACAATGTGGAAGAATTGTCAGGATGAGGGAGAGGAGGCTGCAATTTATGGGCATCTATGGCACACTTCAGGCACTTCGGGCACGGGGTTCATCAGGGTAAAGCTACTGAAGACCACCCCAGCTGACTAGACAGGTTTTGCCATTCTACTGAACCTGTACCCAGGTGACATTCGGAAAAAGCGGAGAAAACCTAGGGCAATAAGCATGAGAGGTTGTAGTTTAGAGATGCTAAGAAATATAGTAGGTGTCATTACAATTCCTACCTGCTTTGTTATTCTCCAGAGAAGAGTCCTCCATAGACTTGAACATGTCAAGGGGTAAACACCCTGCCTGGTGATCTGATCCCTTCTGCAATTCTAACTTAAATCATGCTGTGATTCAATTGCAGCTCAATTTCTGACCAAGCTAGAGAACAGAGATGAGTCACCCTCATGTGTTAACACTTTTTGGAAAATGGAAAGCGCTTTGTCTCAATCCATAGGCGGATGCAACCACCTTCTTTCTTTTCTCCCCAAGTTCTGAAAAGTACCTTGGGGATAAGCTAGACACTAAGTCAAGGGAAGCATCTTTGAGGGATCCCCTTTTTGTCCTGATAGAACTATTGGTATCTTGCCATTTCTCACTCTCTGCTCTCCTCCAGGCCAGGTGAAAAGCTAGCTTGGCCCATTTTCATTCGCCCGATATAACAAGAAGCTCAGATTCAGGCACAGAGCAGAATGAGTTCATTTGCAACCTCAGGGCTAGTAGTATAGTCTCACAGCAAATCTAAAACTAGCTGAAAGATAGGAGATTAAAGACTAAGGGTAAATTTTCAATCACCGTCCCTAGGAAAAGGTTAATCTGGAGCTTCAGGGAAGTAATGTGGGAGCAGCGATCATTCTGGGTCTGTTCAATATGTTTAAAAGGCACTCGCTTTCTAGGGACACTGAGGATTCTGGTTTTGTATAGGATCTAGGAGAGTTAAAAGGAAGAGGAATTTCTAATAAATCTCTTAATAATTGCTATTTTTAATTAACATTTATTGAATTCTTCTCCTCTACCAGGCCCTGTGGTAAGTATGCTTTATATAGCTCATGTGATGTAACATCTCAAACACATGATGTTCTGTTTTTCAGATGGAGAAAGAAACTCAGAAGATAAATTACATGGCCTGAGATCACGCATGTAAAAAGAGAGAAAGGAGAGAAAGAAAACACTGCCTATGTGGCACAGTAAAATTTCCCTTTTGGGTTTCTGAGATTTTAAATCTCTAAGGAACAGATAGCCTCGTCTTTCTCTTTCAGAAAGTTTGGTGTATTAGAACCACTGCTTTGCAGTAATATCTCATTGTGTGTAGTACCAGACCTCCCAGAAAACTGAGAGAGGGTGGGATTGATCATTTAACTCAGGTATGCAAAACTAGACATCCCTGATTCTTCATCATTACATTGTATTGTTTCTTTATGCTACTTGTAACAGCATTTCTATTATTGCCATGGGTTGACACTTAAATATTACATTATTTCAAATCATGCAAATGAACAGATTGGGTTTCTAATCTAGTTAGAGTTTCTTTATGAAGCAATAATTACACTCTTTTCTAATATCACTAAGTGATAAATGATAAAACTAAATAATAAAAATGTCCTAAATATTTCCCACAGTATTTTACAATATTCAAAGCATTTCAACATGGGTATTTCCCCCTTCATTCTCAGACTGTTATTATTCCTAATTTACAGATAAAGCAGAGGCATGAATGCCTCCATTTAGCAAAAGAAGAGAAAGGCCTGACAGGTTTATTCATTTTTCTTCTAGTCCAACGTCTCTTTTTGAGGTTTTAACTTTTATTATTATAATATAGGATAGATATTTTCATTCTTCTTACCAGTTGCAGAATTGATCTGAGACGCACAATGACCCCAAGCCCAATGAAACGAAGCTATAAAGTTTTCATTGGCTGATTCTCAAAGGTATAGCATGAGGCCTTCCTAGTTAGTCTATCTGGATCTAGACGCTCACCTGAAACAGCTTCAGCATCATGGCAACTTGCAAGCTGTTACTAATAGACAGGTGGTCATTAAGTTTGAGGTACAGGGTAGGAAGATAACCAACATCCTTTAAACTCAGGTACTATTAACTGCCTTTGCTCTAAAGCAGAATCTCTCCCCACATTTGTTCAGGAATCAGAGATGATTCCTTGATTTGGGAACTGAAACCAGCCCTTTATCCAGGGGTGGGTATTAATCCCATTTTAGCTATAAGAACAGCACATTTGCCTTCCTGGGAAAAGGGATACAATGTACTGCTTTACATTCTCCAATTGAAGTGCAGGATTTATTTTCCAGCTCTTACTGCAGTCACTCTCCACCCAGTCAATGGAATCATGGAAATCCTGACAGGAAACCTGGCCTCACTGAGCCTCTAAACCACCACGGTCCCCAGATCATCAGCACTTTTTCATAGACTGCAATCAGAGAGAAGAGTGCTTAACGTTTCTGCGGAGACCAACACACATTTGAATCAGAAATGAATAATGTATGATACCTGCCCCTCACAAAATTTGGTGTCTATTATGGAAACTAGAAAAAATAATCCACAAATAACCTTTATGATGAGCATGGCATGTCTTCATGATTTGTAATTAGAGCCTCTGAGCTTCACTTATCCCTTTATTTTAATCACTAAAATCTTGCTCAAATATTGAGCTATAGTTTGTTTTGAATGAGGAAAAGAAACAAAGAGGTTTTCAAACATGGCATGCAACTACTGAAATTTATGTAATGCATACTTCAATGAAATTCATGTAGTAACCATTGAGCAGTAAGGAGGAGATGGGTGTTAAAGATTTCAGGCTCCAGAATTAGAGGGTCTGGTTCATTCTGGCCCCCTTCACTTACTAGCTAAAATCGTGTGGTCATGCTCAATGGATAGCATGTCTCTCTGCCTCTATGCTATTTATAAGATTTTCAGTGGCTAGCTTCTCAGAACTAGACATGCTATCCCTTCTCCCATAGCCTGTTCTTAGTCTGGAAGCTCTGCTGAAACCTGTTCACTTCGGGTGACCCTGCTGGTATTTCATAATTTTCAGCTTCACAGCAACATGCAAGCCACCACAGTACAACAAACGGAGAGGCAATTGGAGGGCATTGAACAAGGAAGGTCTCGAAGAATCGATACATTTGAACTATGGTGCCAGCATAAAATATTGAAACTACCATAGACTCCTAAAAGGACAAACAGGTCTGTTTGAGAAGAAGTCTGGCTAGAGTGTTCCTTAGAGGCAAGGATGGTGAGACTGTGTTATTAGGAGACATTGTTATTCGGATTTCAGTCCCTGGAAAAGGACATCATGCTTGGTAAAGAGGAGAGGTTGAGAAAAAGTCTCTCAACTAGGTGGGTTAACACAGTCGCTGTATCAAGGGGTTCAAACATAGTGATGCTGGTGAGGATGAAGCAGGATCGGGCAGGGTTTTCTTCTGTTGTACATTGCTCTGAGTCAGAACCAACGCCATGGTACCTGACAACAACAACATGCTTCTGTGCTGCAACATCTGATCTGTCAAATAGGATCAAGGCATCTGCCTCCTGGGTAGTGGGATAACTGAATAGGTTATCTTTAAAAATGCCTGGCATGTAGAAATACTCAGTAAAATTTAGTCACTGATATTAATTGTTCAGGCATGGTAAATATTTGTAGCAGTACTAGAATTAAGATTAAGCCGGATTAAGTAGGGAAGCAAATGGATGCAGCCAGGAGGTGACTGATTACCCATTGGAAAGTCCTAGATAATGAGAAATGGGATTTAGGCTGTGGGGGGCCTGTACTGCCAAGGGGAATGTCAATAATTTGCTGAGAGCTTGAAAAACCATCTTAGATTCTGATTTTCCTCAAACCTTCTGACCATGTATATCACTGTTTCTAAGGGAGAAAAAAGAAAACACTAACCAACAAACAAGAAGCCAAAATAGTAATGAAAAAAGAAAATAATTGCAGAGGGAAAAAAATCCAGAATCTCACCATCCTTGATAATAGTGTTAACTGAAGGTGAATCGGGGAAGGTGGCAAACGCTCTGATGTCATCGAAACCGGCTTTTCTGTTTGATATGAATCCATAGAAAATGCACAGGGACAGTATAAAGAACAAGCAAGGTGAGTGAGCAGCATTAAAATGGGAGTGAAAAATAGCCCAGAAAAATGCTATTTATTGTAAAAATTGCTGGCATGCTTAGAGCGGCTTTGATCATCTTTGCCTCAAAGAAAGCAAAGCCAACAAAGTGAAGTTTCAGAAAAGGGCAGTGAAAATGATCACAGGCATAATGGGTAAAAGGAAGTCTTTATCCCTAGAAGGAAAGAAACAATTGGAGGGGGGGGGAGAATTGGGACTTCATAGAGATATATTTGATAATGAATGATGAGTAGTGGCCATTCAGGTGCTGCCCTCTCCCCTGTCCCAAATGACAAGAATGAGAAGGAATTTGAAAGGACTGAAAATAGATAAATGGCCATCGTATGTTTAAAGCTTCAACTGGGGAAACTTGCAGCCTCAGGGTACTTTTGAAGCAAACAATAGAATGACTTTCTAAGAAGTTCAAAAGTGCTATCCTTGTCCAGTAATCACTCACCATCTAGGAATGTTTGCTGCAAAGCAGGAGCAGGGTGGGGAGGCAATGGCCTGCTCTAAACCCTCCAGAAGAGAAATCCACTCCTGTCACTGTCTACAGAGGCAGTCCCCTGTAATGGAAGCAGAGGGAAAGATAAATAAAACTGAATCTATTTTGCCCTTCAAATTCAGAGAATGCCACAAGATTGGATTGATTAGAAATTCTGGATTTTAGATCACATAGGCTGGATGAACAATCTGGAGGAGAAAACCATGGGACCGGCAGTTCCAGGGGAACACGGGAGAAGGTGGGGGGAAAGGAAGTGGTGTTAACAAACCCAGGGACAAGGGAACA
>NW_022109491.1:55432474-55451231 GCF_000313985.2 Echinops telfairi
CAAGAAAAGAGAAAAAAAAATGGTCTTGCCCTTGCCTTCCCACTATACCTTTTCGATGCATTAGTCTTAGCTACCTAAAGTTGGTCCCTGGACCAGCAGCATTATCGTCAACAAAGAGATTATTAGAAATGTAGAATCTTAGCTCCTTACCCTGCCAACAGAAAAAGAATGTATCTACATTGTAAAAAAAAAAAGAAGAGGAAGAATTATCAGGTGACTCGCTGTTTCAGCTGTCTGCTTTCATAAAGATTCCCCGAAACTAAGTCACTGCCATTGAGTCTGTGCTGACCCCCAGTGCCACGCCCCCCACCCCCACCCCCACCACAATGTGGGTTTCTGAAACAGAAACTGTTTCCAGTAGTCGGAAGCCCAGTCTTTCTTCTCCGGAGTTGCTGTTGGTTTCAAGCTTCTGACCATGCAGATCGCAGCCCAACGCATAACCACTGCACCACCAGGGCTCCTGTCCCATGCAGATTACCACCTTGGAAATCCTAGGGAGGAGCTATATTCTGTGCATAGCGTCGCTGTGAGTCTGAATTGAGTCCGTGGCAGGAGCCTTCGGGGGTTTTTAGGGTTGTGGGAATGACCCAGATCGAGCAATCACTTTGCAAATATCCAGTCTCAAGTTATTCTTCTAACAGTTAGAATACCTCCTTATCAGAAAAAATAGTAGCGATAGAGACTGTAAGATGGAGAAAGGTATACATTTCATGAGCATCCCCCCACCCCAAATCCCAAACAGAATTTAGGATGTGACACAGTGGTGTAAGTTGTTTGTAAACTTCACTTAAAACAGCATTCTGGAAAGAGAAATAATTCAAGTTTGGGGGCTCTATAACGAGGTGACTCCAAGCCTGTCTCTGTCGCTGTGATGACAGCAGGAACCGGGCAGCTGCGTCCCCTCCTCGGCAGGTCCCTGCAGTACCTAAGCTTGTGCTCTGGCCATGGAGAAGTTCTTGGTATAGAAGCTTCTCCCCATCCTTGTCCTTAGCTAATGAATAGCCGGGGTAATAAATAGACATGTGTTATTCATGGACAGGTGTGTACCCTTGTCAAAGGTCTTGGCTAAATCATCTTGAATGTCTCTAATAACAATGTTAATGGCCCTCTGTATTAGCTTCAGGTTGTAAAACATCTTTCCTTGATGTTTGTTCAATATTTTCATGAGAATTAGAAACATCTATTATGGACTCTAGGATACCAAAGTACTTAATGGAACACAATACTGTAATTCATGCTGGAGAAGTCCTGCCTTACTACAGCTAAGAAACAGAGAAATATAGTCCTGTGTTGTCACTGAGATCGTCCAGAATATATCTCCCAAGGAGTAAACAGATACGCTATAGGACATCATAGATTTCCAAACAGGCTTGTGAGGTTCAGCAACTTCCCAAACAGAATGGAAAACAGGTTTTGTACGTAAATTCTGCAGCCAAACTATTCTGGACCTTCATCATCATTTGTTATCAGTATGCACATACGCAATCCAAAATATCCAAGAACAGTTCATTGTTAGTCATCAGGAATGTGAATTAACCAATAAAAGTCCCTAAATATATCCAAGAACCTACAGTGAGGTTTGAAGAATGAGTGAAATAAGCATTTTTTCTAATGTGTTTCTTACTGCCAGGCTTAGTAGTTCTCAGAGTACGAGGGGCCTGGGAAAATGGGTGGGCAAGCTAGCTTGAGAGTGCTCTATTAGGAAAGTGAACCCAACACTTGTGGGTGTTCAACGTCTCTTTGAACTAGAGGTGGTCGGGGAGAGGAGCACTTAATTCCTGGAATCTCAGAAGGTAGCTGTTTCTTTCATTTTGTACAAATTTCTCATTCTATCCAAGTTCCTGCAGAAGGGCTCCATGCTTGGTGAAGCGGAAGCCGCATGAGAAAGAGGATGAGCCTCAATGTGCTTGACTGACACAGAGGCTACAACAATAGATGCAAACACAGCAATGATTGTGAGCATGGAACATTACCAGGCAGTGCTTCATTCTGCTCTACTTGACAACACCTAACAACAACAACAGCAGCAGCAAATCTGAAAATGTCCTTCTGAAGAACGGTCAAATCAATATAACGGTATGAAACGTGTACATTCTGAAACATGTGGACTGGAAGACAGCTTGGTGATTGTGTCTACACCTCTCATATGGGACATTTTAAATTATCCTAAGACTGCATTCAAGAGCCCTGGTGGTGTCGTGGATTACTCAGACTGCTAACTGGAAGGTTAACAGTTCAAACCTACCAGCAGAGGAAGATGAACCTTTCTGTTCCCATAAGATTTATGACCTTGGAAACCCCTGGGGGCAGTTCTACCCTCTCTTTTAGGGTCTCTATGAATTGGCAGCGAGTTTTGTTTTGTAAGGCAGTGGATTTTGTTTTGAGTTTTAATGCTGCAGTTGAGTTGCCTTGTACCATCCAGTGTTATCTAACTGCAAATAGAATTCATAATTTATCCCCATTCAGAATATCTCAGGCTTGCTCCCAACGATTAATCTGCTATACACATTCTAGAAATGATCTGCTGTTTATGATCCCTCCTTCTTCTTTATTGTATCTAATTTACCACCTGTCTCTTTATTTAAATTATTCATTAGAACTACTGCTTCCCTCTATTCCCAATGTTAATTCACTCATTTATTCATTTCACAGATTATCTGGTTTCATCAGCTGTGCACCAGGTTCTGTTTTAGATGCTGAAGCTATATCAGTAATTCCAAGAACAAGGTAGACATATTATCTTCTCTCACATTTCTGTAAATGTGAAAAAAATGGAGTTACAGTACAAGAAATGACAGAAGAAATAAACAAGATAATTTCAAATGGTTCTTTGTGTAAAATGCTGTAATTGAGAGAAAAATATTTGCATCTTTATGTGGAATGGCAATGGGAAAGCTGCATAAGGAAGATTAAATTTAAGCTAAGGCTTGGATTTGGAGAAGAATCCAGGCATTCCAAAATCATGGAGTAGAGGAAAGAACACATGTAAAGGCCATACGGCAAAGAACAACCTCAGTGTGCAGAAACCCATTAGAACTGGACCAAAGTGAACGAGAAAGAGAAGGAACGGGCATGATGTTATAAATGTAGGCAGGAGTTACATATACATAAATATAGGCCTTGGTAAGAAGGTAAGTATGAATCTAGGAAAATTGGAAGTCACTAAAAATGAAGTGGACGCATAAAGATCAATATTCTAGGCATCAGTGGACTGAAATGGACTAGTGTTGACCATTTTGAATCAGAAAACCATAAGATATACCATGCCAGACATGACAAAATCAAGAGGAACATCATTTCATTAATCTTAAAAAAAATACATTTCAAGATCCATGAAGAAAAATGTGGCATCAGCATTGGAGGAAGGCTGATTACCAACCTGTGATATGCAGTTAACAACCTTGCTTGCTGAAAGTGAGGAGGTCTTGAAGCCCTTGCTGGTGGAGATCAGGGATTGCAAGGGCAGTAAGGACTGCAACTCTGTGTAAAGAAAATCAAAATCCTCACAACAGGACTAGTGAGTATCATCATCAAACATGGAGAAAAGATTAATGAAGGATTTCATCTTGTGTGGATCAACAGTAAAGGCTCATGGAAACAGCAGTCAAGAGGTAAAACTACATGTTGCATTCATTAAATCTGTTGCACTGGACATTTTAAAAGTGTTAAAAAGCAAAGATGCTACGGTGAGGACTAAGGTAAGAACGTATCTTAGTCATGGTCCTTTCAATTGCCTCGTATGCATGTGAAAGCTGGACATTGATTTGAATTATGTAGAAGGGTATTGAAAGTACTTTGCGATTGTCAAAAGAACAAAGAGATCTGTCTGGGAAGAAGTACAGTCACAATGCTCCTTAGAAGCAAGAATGGCAATACATTGTCCCATGTACTTCAGACATGTTATCAGGTAAAACAAAGGGTCTCAAGTTTTATGACTTTATGTCCTTTGAGTTCAGGGAACAGAATGAAGTCTGAAAGGCTAAGATAGGACTAGAAGGTCATTCAGTTAAATTCCCCAATGAAATTCTGATAGGACAGTCCTCACGCTCTTTGAAGAATGATGGGTGCACTCGCATGGTGGGAAAAAAATTGCTTGGTGTGAGTTTCCTGGACTTTTTATGACCAATGCTATTTTCAATTTTCTTAAAATTTATTTCGAATATGTCCCCCAGGACTGTCTTGTGTCCTTTGAGAATGCCTACCAAGATGAACATTAAAGTGTCCTAAACAGACATTTGCCCAAACATTCTGGCCTTACTTTTCTCTTTTAAATTTAATTTAAATTTTTTAAAATTAATTTTTAAAGCAATTTTTTATATTGGGCTTTTTCTTTTTGAAGCACCGTAAGGAGACTTAAGACCAGTTTACTACTGAGACAGCTTGTCTGCGGCCAACCACTCATGATAGACACATATTTAAATATGTTTTGCTTGAGATAAACCTGTGCATGTATGAAGCAGAGCCCTAGGAACAGCAGCTCTTAGCTTACTCTTCTATAGAATTCAAGCATTCAGAACCAGTGCCTCAGTAGGGGTTTTGCTTTGCTTTATGTGCATTTGTAGAAATTGACCAATTGATACTAAAATTATTTGCATTCAAAGAGCCAAAGCAAGCTGTAAGAATGAAAACAAAATCAGGTCATTGAACAGCTAACGACTATAACTCATTAAAAGGTCTAAAATGACACTAATCAAGAAAATGTGGAATAGTCCAGAAGTTTAATGGCAAGCCGCCAAATAATTCCACATTAATAATTTGGTTTATTACATAGGTAATACTGTAGCTGAGAGAAGAAAGGGATACTATTTTCACTAAATGGTGCTAAATCAACTGCATAGTAATGCTGAAAGAAATTAATTTTTATAGGATGTTATATGCCATAAAACGAGACGCCTGATGGCATAGTGGAGCCCTGGTGGCATCCTGGTTATGTGTTGGGCTGCTAACAGCAATTGACAGCGACCAACCACTCTGTAGGATGAAATGAGACTTTTTCAGTCTCAGGAAGTCACAGAGCCCGTTCTACTCTATCCTATAGGGTCACTGTAAGTCAATAAGTCTATAAGTCACTATAGAGAAATGAGTGGATGGCAGTGAGCTTAGCGTTTGGTTTGGGTGAAGTAGTTGGCGATGCATAGGGTTGCAAACAACAAGGTCAGCAGCTCAATCCCACCAGTTGGTGCATGAAAGAAAGACTAAGCTCTCTGTCCTCCTAAAGATTTACTGCAGGCGCAGTTTGACTCTGCCTCAGGGCATCATTAGCAGTCTGAATCGATAGTCAGAAAGGGGTTGGGTGGGTATGTCTTAAACCAAATAATTCTATTTATGTGAGGTTTTTCCAGGGCTCTCCATCCAATTTCTGAATAATATTACACTTCCTTAATTTGTGTAATTGTAGAGTTTTGTAATGAGTCTGAATGCCTAACAATTTAATTATCCCAGCTTTGTTTTTATGCTTCCAGATTAACTTGGCTATTTTCAGCTCTTTGCGTGTCAATAATTTTAGTGTCAACTAGTGAATTTATGGGGAAAAATAATAACCCTTCTGGGATATTGATTCAGAATGCCTAGAATCTATACATATTGCATTCTACTCAATATGGAATCGTTGCGTTACTGACCTACACATATGGCATATTTCTCCAGGCACTTAGTTTTGTTTTGTTTTTAATTACCTTAGTAATAACTTCTATTACTAAGATACATTTTTTAATGAACGTTTAGTCCCTGTAGTTTTGATGATGTAGTGGAGAAGCACTGGGCGACTACCGGAAGCTTCAAGGTTCAAATTTATGAGCAGCTCTGCAGAAGGAAGACGAGGCTGTCTGCGCCTATGAAGACTGAAAGCCTCAGAAATCCAGAGGAGCAGCTTTACTCTGTCCTGTCGGGTCACTGTGAGTTGCAATCAGTCAGGTGGCAGGGGGTTGGGTTGGGTTGGGTTTACCGCCCACTGTAAGAAGCCCTGGCGCTACCATGATTAAGAGCTCATATGCTAGCTATAAGGCTGGCAATTTGAACCCACCAGCCACGTGGAGGGAAAAGAAGTGACAGTCTGCTTCCATGAACATTTGTGGAAATTCTATGGGGAATTTCAACGCTGCACAACAGGGGCGACATGAGTTGGAATTAACTCAGCAGCAAGGGGATTTGTTTTTATGGTAGCATATGCTACACAAAAAGAAATTTCAGGTGAATGTTGGTCCCTAATGTAAAAGAAAAACAAAATTAAGGTTTAAGAGGATAAAATAACACTGTATACATTAACTTTATATGTAGACACTAACTTGATGTAGGCAAATTGTTGCTTTAAAGGACATAACCCATACTGAAAGAGAGAAACATTGGTAAAATGTACTATAATAAAATTTTAAGTTTCTGTAATTGAAAACATACCTAAGAAAGCAAAAGCTCCAGCCAGGGAGTGGAAGCAGATAGTGCCTTCCTGGTTCAGTCCAGATGCTAGAATCTGCTCTAAGAGGGTGCCCAACCATATGCGTTGCTTTAAACAATTTATGTCTCTCCACAGTCATGACCATAATCCAGCCTCACACATCAGTTTCTTTGAAGGTATAACTCTTGCAGGTCTCCTACAACTGAACTTTGATCTCTAATTTTGACTATATGTATCAAATTATAAAAATTCAGATCTGTGTCTCTTGCACTTTGTCAGTCAGGGCAGAATCAGTATGAATTTGTTCAGAACTGTGCATAAAGGGCAAATAAGAGCTGTCCATAAGTCAAACTTCTGCAACTCAGAGATTACCTGCATTAGTGTGATCGTGTAAATGGCAATAACCAGTTTTGAAACTGCTTTGCAGGAACTAACTAAACCAATCCATTGCCATCGAGGTCATTCCAACCCGTAGTGACCCTATGTAATGTTTCTGACACTATACATCTTTAGGGAAACAAAGAGGTTTTCCTGCTTCCTGCTGAGTGGATCATGGGTTTCAACCACCAACTTTGCAGTTAGCATCCATTGCTTTACCTGAAAATACCGCCAGTCACTACTATAGTGGAACATAGGACCTAGAAATTCCACTCTTGGGTTAATGTCCAAGGGAAATGTATGTAATGTATGCAAAAAGACTTGTATAATGCTGTTCATATTGTTGTTTGCTGCTATTGAGCCAGCTGTGATTTATGGTGGTGTTATGAATAGCAGAAAAATATTGCTCAATTCTGCATTATATTCATGACCCTTGAGTCCATTGTTCCGATTATTCTGTCAATCTTCTGCATTCAGAAGGGCCAGCTTTCCTTGGCCCTGTACTTTACCAAACAGGATGCCTGTTTGGGGCTATAGTTTCTCCTGATGATGTGTCCAAAGTAAGTTAATAGCTTTCAGAAAAGCACCATCTATAGTAGAAAAACTGGAAACAACTAAAATGTCCAGTAACACTGCAATGCATAAATAAATTATGGTGTATCTGTGCAACAGAATACACATCAATGAGAATAAACAAACTATTGTATACACAAAATATGGTTGAATCCTTTAACTATATCATTCAGAAGTAGAAGCCGAACACACAAAAATGTACAATATATTTATGGAAAATGCCCAAGCAAACAAGCACAGTGATAGAAGTGAGGCTAGTGGTTATTTCTAAACATAGAAAGGGACATGAGGGAAGATGTGAGGTACTGATAATGTCTTGTTTCTTAATCTGAGTGATGGTTTCACGAGTCCTTTAATGTTGTGAAACTAGTTGATGTGTAAACTTTTGATTTGGGAAATTTTCTGTGTGTGTGTATATATATATGTGTGTGTGTGTATATATGTATATGTATATATATATATATATATTTAAAATAAAAGCTGACTTAAATGTTGACTTTCAAAAAGAAGGGAGTACTTCATACTGGCCAATGTATTAAAAAGGAGCTTTAGAAACTGAAGACAATACAGTAAATGTCATGTTTTTGATGGAATGGTACTGGTAATATTGACAAGTATAATTTTAGTTTTCTTATGCTACTTAATGTTCTCTTTACTTCCTTTGTTCAATTTTATAACAGCAATCTCACAGAGCCACATAACCTCAGCACCTTCCCAATATTTAACTTTAACTTTAACGCCATACTATATATTTTGAAGACTTGCTTTCATTTTATAAGTTTTATTGTGAATTGAGTGAAATTTGCCGAACAAATCCATTTTCCATTCAATAATTTGTGCACATTTTGTTTTCTGTCATTGAGTAAAAGCCTCACAATGTAGCATCACTTCTCCTACTTCCTCCCACTGGTTCCAGTTTGCCTTCTGCCTTCTCTCCGAACTCTTGCAGACATTGTCAGTGTTTTATCTCAAGGGCTTGGTCATCCTAAGGAGTCAAGCCTGCCTGGTGCCATTATTCCCCTTAAAGGCTTGGAGGAAAATTTAGCCACGAGGATGAACTCAACATTTTCAGAGTTGAATGGTGATTAAGGGGCTTCTTAAGGTTTATATTCAGCATGTGATTTTCCTCAGGAATGGAGTGGTTTTGTATGGTCAGCATTATTATATTTTCATTTGTTTCTCTTTGACATTCAGAATGTTCCTTTGTCTCACCTCTCTTGGTCATCAAAATTAACTCTTGACTACCTCTCCTTGACTTTCCACCTCAGTCTAGATGATTTCTTTACAAACCTAAATATATTTCACGTTTAGTACCACTCACATTTCTTTATGATTATAATAACTGTCTCCATTTGCATTCGACAGCTAATGCCTTTTCTGATACTGTAAAATACTGTAACAGTGACAAAATACCATATTGTGCTAGAAAACACCTACAATTGAAGATGAATGGAGAGAAATGTAGAGGGGTAAAGATTTCAGAGCAAAAGACTTCATGGAAAAGATGTCAAATAAAATCTTCTCTTGTGCTTATTCTAATTAAGACACAGAAAAAACGAATTGCCCAAAGCTCTGAATTCATGGTATAAGATTGAGTGAACATGTTAACCAGGTGGCAATCTTAAATCTAGAAAAAAATCCCGGTGAGCCTGCTTTGTTTGTGTTTCTTGTTTGTTATATATGGAGAATCTCTCTCATCTTGATTTTCAACGTGCCTTTCATGAATATTACTCATCAACTCCCCCTAAAACTTTGTATTTATAAGACTCACCTTTCCTCTTCTTTTAATCTAACCTCTTTTTAAATTCTCATGATTTCAATTTAAGACTGTGCTTGTTACATAATCTTGTGTCAACTTGAAGAGGTGTTTAGGATCTGACTCTACTATGTTTATACTGATTTCTTCTGCTTATTGTTATCAATATCATGATTGACAGAAATTATTATTGGGAAGTATGAAAATAGAGAGTTTGTAAACTCACTGCCTTTGACCATTAAAATTGGATCTTTAAATGGGTGTAGGACACACTTGTGAATAAGACTCTGGAAAGACATGCCCCACTCAATACTTTGAGTGCTGAGGACATTTGCATGTTAAGAGACTTGCCTAGGAGTAGGAGTCTGTTGGCAGACTTGGGGGTGGGGGGAAGAAAGAAACCCTTTGGCTTTTTGAATTTTGAACTAGTCATTTGGCCTGAAGCTGGAATAATTATCTGGAGCCATGAAGGAACTCTCCCCACTAGGACTCAAAGTTAAAGGGAGCCTGCAGGCAGCCTGAAATTCTTGCTAGGTGACCGCCTGGAACCACCTGTTCAGTGGAAGTGGGAGAAGCACATAAAGACACAGGTTGAGTTTGGCCACTGACACCCATGGGCCTGGTTCACAGGGACTAAAGCAGAAGACAATAGTGGGTTGGCTGGTCTGAAGTTCATGACCTAGCCCAAGGGGGCTATGTTTTTTGGGATTTTTTGGTGGGGCCATGGTTTAAATGCAAGGCTGCCAATGGGCACCATGGTGAGGCTAAGTGAGGCAGCCCACAGGTTGACCAGAACCCGACCAGATGAAGAGAAGATTTTTGAGCCTGTGAACTGGTGCATCTTGCTGCTACCTTTATGGCCAGCCTGTCCTGGTTTGACTTTGCTTACAGATGTGGACTCACAAGGTTCCAACTGTAATGAAGATTCTTCACATCAAAGAACATGCTTGTCTTCTCAAAGCATTGGGTTGATTAAGTGGGCAGTGTTGAAATTGGATACCCAAAATTGGGGGGGGGCTAAAGACATGAAGTGGCTGGCTTACCAACTTTCATAGGTGGGGGAACAAATGCATAGGATTATAGGATTATGGTGTAGATGTTCACATAACTAATAGTTAAGTATCGAATATTTTTAAATTTTTATTTTTATTTTTTAAATATAATTTTGTGTTTTTATCTAACAATAATTTTATTGGTAAATAAAATATTTTAACTATTTTAAAATGAAAATATTTAACAATTTTTAGAGAATGTTGTTTTCTTTAGCATAATAACCATTTTCAGAATAACAGAAAAGTCTTATTAAATAGAACTTTTAAAGCTCCATTGATCTCATCCACTCTCAAGTAAGTTATGCTTCAGAGTGACTCGTTCAAACAAAGTACAATTGTTCCTTTGGGTTTCAGAGACTGTATATATTTATGGAAGCAGACACCCTCAATTTCTCCTGTGGAGTGGCTAGTGGGGTTAAGCCATGTGGTCAGCCGAACCCTAACCCACAAAATTGTCTATACTATAAAACCAATGATCCGGTTTGCTATTTTCAAAACAAAACAACCATCTACCATACATCAAGCTGAAATAAATAATTCTGAATAAATAATAAATAATCTACCATATAAATAAATAAATAAATAATCCACCATATATAAACTGAAATAAATAACTGGATAAAATAATTCAAGCCCTTAGTTGCAACAGTGAAGGATTATTTGGAGAAAATAGTGAATCATGCTGGGACCATCGATAGAACATAGAAAGTATACACTGAGTCACTGCACCAACTTCCATTCTGGGAAATACATCTGTGGAGTGAAGAGATGGTGTCTTCGTGATCCTTGTGCTTCTTCCTCCACATCCTCTCTCTGGCTGGTATCAGCTGATGGATAATTATTTTGCCGCTTATGGCAATAGCCACAGGTCAGTGGGAATATGGCAGCTTCCTGGGGCGCCAGCCCACTTGGAGGCAGCACAGAATCCAAGCAAGCAGGAAAGCCAAGGGCAGAGAGAGGGAAGTTCTTACTATCTCCCTTCTAAAAAGGCCACACTCCCACAGAAACACCATCAGGCCATCATGTCATTGATAGGTTGGACTCCACTCCTATACTTTCATCCAAGTTCAAGTTGGCATAAGATGTGACTGTCAGAGATAGACCTATGAATGTCACACCCTTGTTTGTTGAAAGCTCCTAGGTTTGAAACACTGATGAAAATGAGAAACTTCAGCCTTTTGTGCGGATTACAAATCAATGTAAAGAGAACAAAAATCCTTCCACCGGACCAATAGACAATATCATGATAAAGGAGCAAATGATTGAAGCTATCAGGGATTTAATTTTACTTGATCCATAATCAATACTCATAGAATCAGCAGTAAATAAATGGAAGGACTTATTGCCCTGGACCAATTTGCTACAAAAGACTTATTTAAAGTGAAAAAGACCTATTTAAAGTGTTAAAAAGCAAAGATCATCACTGTGAAGAGTAAGGGGCACCTGACACAGGCTGTGGCATTTTTACCTGCTTCGTATAGGGTGTGAAGGCTGGGAGATTAATAAGGAAGGCTACAGAATAACTGATGCATTTGAATGGTGGTGTTGGGAAAGAATATCCAAAGTTCCTAAGGCCACCAGAAGAACAATAAGTCTATCTTGGAGGAAGTACAGCCAGAAGGATAATGTTGGACAAGCTTTCAGGAGAAACTGGATTCTTAGAGAAAGGCATCACAAGTAGAGGGTCAGCAAAAAAGAGGAAACCCTTCCATGAGACGTGTGGACACAATGGTTGCAATAGTGAGCACAAGAATAACAACTGTGAGCACGGTGCATGACTGGGCAGAGTGTCCCTAGGGTTCAGAACAGATCTGGTGGCAGCTAAAATGCCATGATGCTGTTTTCTCTAAGTATGGTCTTCCCCATATACCTTGTGCAGAAGTACTGCACTTTGCTTAGGCAATCTCTTCCCTTGAAATGGCCTAATTATTTCTACATTTATCCATTCCCAACTCCTTATTAAAATCCATCCCCTTTTATGTCTATAAAAGTCCTGGTCAACCCCCGAGGCTTTATTCAAATTGTATGTTCTTCAGAAGTTTCCTCAGATCTCCGGACTACATTTATTTCCTCTATTTCCCCATGTCTTTTAGCTGTGGTTTTATTCAAGTATTTATAGTGGCTGACTTACATCTCAAGTCCTTATACATGCCTGCCTTCCATTCTGGGAAATACATCTGGGGAGTGAAGAGATGGTGTCTTTGTGATCCTTGTGCTTCTTCCTCCATATCCTCTCTCTGGCTGGTATCAGCTGGTTAATAATTTTTTGCCACTTATGGCAATAGCCACAGTAATCATTTCTCTAGGTGGTACAGTGGTTAAACATTGGGTTGCAGTTTGAAACGATCAGGCATTCTACCCTCATAAAGAGTTAAAGTCTCTGAAACCCACAGGGGCAGTTCTACCCTGTCACCATGAGCTGCATGTCACCAGGAGAGTCACTGTGAGTTGAAATCTTCCTGGTAGCAGTGCCTTTTTGAGTGAGAAGGGTTTTACCTGGGTTATGGCATTTAAATTTAAAACAACATTGAATAGGTCATATACAGATACGTGTAAACCAATTAAATACCTGAGGTTTGAATTCCAGTTCTGCAACTGACAAATTAGTGGTTCTCACATTCTCAACTATTAAAAAATGAGTAGAGAGGAGTTGAATCAAGTCTGAATTACTATAAGCAGATTCCAGAGAACACTGGTCCTAGAAAAAAAGCATCTCCACCAGAGACGATTCTGTAGTCAAGTAGTCTTGAGAAATATCAAAGAGAATGCCTCTCTCTCAGAGATTTGTACCCTAGCTGGGTTTTTAAAATTATAATTCATAAAAATATCCCTAGGCCATCAATTCAATTAATGGGTTGGCTATGTGAGTATTTTCTAAAAGAACTTAATTCAGAATAGATGCAAGCAAGAAGCATTGCATCTAATATGTGTAATTATAGTGTCATGAAATTGCTTCGGTTGTAAGTATATTTTAGAAGTGCTACATTATACAAAGGAGTTTCAAAAACTCTGTTATCTTTTAATTCCAGTTTTCCACAGACTTTATACAGCACCCTTATGAAGCAGTCAACTAAAGACGCTAAGTTATCTTGCAATAAACAAATTACTTAACTCTATCTCAGTCTTTTCTAAATTTACTTAAACCTTTCTTGTTTTCTTAAGTGAGATAAAAACACACCTTTTTCCCCTCACATAACACTTATTGGCATTCTATAGAACACCATTATGCCAGGAAACAGGTATCGGAAAAGAAACACCGACTGATTCAGTCTCTGAAGTTGCTTGACACTCAATGATTCTTTGACTTGGGGAACAGACAAGCTTGAAGTAATAGTACTGTTTCCTGCTGGCAAATTCTAAACCCATCATAAACATCCATACAGAGACCAAGGTGTACACAAGGTGTACAAAAGTGTTTTGAGAATCAAGTTTCTTTTTTCTTTTCCTGCCCTACTGTCAGATCTTTCTTTTTCTAACACACTTATATACTATAATGCAAAAGGAGAAGCTTCCTCAGCACACTCACTAACCAGGGCAAGGTAAATCTTTTTAGTGGGTGCAGGGTAGACTGGCCTATGATGGTCATGCAGACTTGCCAAGGACATCCAATGTCGCTGCCACTGTACTCACCGTTCTGGATTTGGAGTTCTGCCACCTCCCTGCCCAGAAGCTCCTTCCTGCTGCCACTGACTCTCGCAACATCCCCAGGAGACACTAGAATCTAACACTGTGCTTCCTGCATGATTCTTCCCCCTTTGTTACTCAAGAATTGCCAGCAAAATGCTCTTTCAGCCATACTGAGAGGTTATTAGAAAGGGAAAGAAAGCTTCTGACTATATATAGACAGTCCCCAATCTGGTATGCACTGGTCATGAAATCGCTCAGTATTTCTTGACTGCACACAAAGTTGAGACATCAAGGTGATAGAACACAAGTCCCTTGTAGAAGTCCAATTTCTAAAAAAAAAGAACAAAAAACAATAACAACAACCTTTGCACTCTCACTGTATGGCCAGCTTCCAGAAATTCCCCATGCTTAGAGAAGAAAATACCTCTTCCCTCCGTGTCCGAGAGGAAGGGATTTGTGTGCCTTTAAACACATGCCTTCGCAGAAGCTGAAGAGCTGTGTGTTTTTAGGCAAATCTGAGCTACGATGATCGTCAGAAGCCACATGGACACAGTTCTTCCAGCATGGTCCCAGGTAGGCTCTTCCCCCCAAGATTCAGTTCCTTTCTTGCAGTCTGTCCTTGGTCTTTCTCTGCTGGACTTGGGAATAGGAGGCCTCATATTTTGTCCTTTATAACAAAACAAGGTCAATAAACAGGAGCACACACTAGTGTACCAGAGAGCCGGAGTGTCTTGGAGTAGAATGAGGCACTGCAGGGGCAGAGCTATACTATTCAAGTCCGTTTGGCATAGTTCTCCTCCTATATCTACTTTGAACAGCTGCTCGGAAAACTCCTTTTTATTTCTCTTTCATTGCCGCCCCAGATAGCCTGGAGCGATTGCTCTCAGCGCCCTTGGTGCCAGAGAAGGGCCTTATCCCGCCTGTGGCACAAGACCACTCCTATTCTCAGGTTAAATTGCTTTTCTATTTTTAAATCACTCAAGGCCCAACTCAGTGGCATTACTGTTTACCCCAGAATTATGCTGAATTGATTTTATTTTCCCTTAAACTTCAACTCAGCACAAGGGGTTAAGTTTCTCCCCGAGCTGTGCTGTCTTCTCACCGTGCTTTCTGATTTATATGCCTCCCACCCTTTCTCCCAAAGCAGTTTTGCTTTCTGCACTAGTGCATCAATGTCCCTGTCAATACCAATTTTAATTATTTAATTAAATTAATTAATCATTTAATTTCCCAGGCTGATTATTTGTTAAGTCAAATTTCATTGAAATGTAGCTATTGTTGATCAGAAGAAAAGTAAAGAACTTTATAAAATTAGTGCACAGCTTGTGCTAGAACAGTGATGATGTGTAACTTATACCATGGATAGGAAAAATGACAATTTATGCCTCATGCTACAATAATACAAAACAGGATATTTTTCAAAGAGTAAAAGAAAAAAAATCAAGGTGAGTGAAAATGTTTTCTCCCAAGACAAGTAACTTCCAAAGAAAGGGTTATTGAAAATAATCATTGGCTTTGTCATTCAAAACAATGAGGACAAGAAACACAGCCAGTCTGGCATGCTGAGAATAAAATATTTCTTGATCAGAAGGCCAAGAAAGATCTGAGAAACCACAGACTGAGAAATATAAAAGGAGGCGAAGATGGAGGTGATCAGTGTATGCTAATGCTGCTCATAAAGAGGTCCGTTGACCAGGCGTCAGTAGTGCAGTGTGGCTATTGTAAAAATGACCAGACAGGTGAGTGACCACCTATCCATGTCCTCAGGGCAGCACCCTTCATGTTTCATAAAGTCTGAAGCCTAAATTTAGGGACAAACAGCTACAGGGAGGTTGCAGCATTGAGAAGTGGTAGATATGTTGCAAGCAACTTTCAAGATGTATAGCTCAATTTTTTCATTTAGCTCAGGGAAACTGAGGCTAGAGCAATATTATGCATCAGGCACTAAGGAAAAGGTATGCAAGTGAAATCACTTTTACGGCCAAGACTGGAGCTAATGCTTCACTTACACAGAACCCTGAAATGTGCAGATGTGCACACACAAAAACACAGGATTGACTGAAAGGTAAAAGAACAACAATGATACAACAATAGCAGCAGCCAGAGCGCTCAAAGAAAATGCCTGAAAAAATATATACACTGGTACTTCCAGTGACGTGGAAGACTGGGCAGCCAAGCTCCCGAGATCCTCTAAGAC
This sequence comes from Echinops telfairi, assembly GCF_000313985.2. Lineage (NCBI taxonomy): Eukaryota > Metazoa > Chordata > Mammalia > Afrosoricida > Tenrecidae > Echinops > Echinops telfairi. The sequence goes on from NW_022109491.1 coordinate 55,448,449, forward strand.
ATGAGAAACTCAAGGAAAGATGCAGCTAGTAACCCAGGAATCCTGAGCTTCAAAGAAAAGGATAAAGACGTGAATGAAATAATGATTAGAAGAAATCGAGTGAAAACAGCAAACAAGGAGCCAGAAAGGCCATTTTGAATTTTTATAAACAGTATTTGGTGAGTGAGTTGTTGTTGTTACATGCTATCGAGGCAGTTCTGACTCACGTGACCCTGTGTACCCAGAAACATACAGCTGCAGTCCTGCGCCAGCCTCACAATTGTCCTTATGATTTAGCCAAGTGATAGGGGAAGCAACCTGGTAATTGACTCCACTTACCCAGGCTCCATCACTTCCCACCTCAGTACTGGTGACAGGCCTGACCTTCCCCTTATTCCCCGCACCCTTCCAATAACTAGAGGTGTGGCCATCATCCAACTGCATCCACCTGGCTGATGGCACCTCCCCCTGCACAGCCTCTGCTCTGCCTTGTGGATCAGGTGCTGAGGGCATCCACCACCACATTTGGAGGCGTGGCTCCTCTGCCTCTTTGGGCTAGCAAATGACACGGTGCCAATCTGTGTGTCTTGGCCTTACCCACTCTCTAGGCTAATGCCCTGCTCCAAGCTATCTTCTGGCAAACAAGACTGAGAACCCTGCCTCAGCTGCCTTCGTGGCTAGAAGGATCGCCTTCTGGAATCCTTCTCCCAGTCACCGTGCAGGCAGACAGGAGCTCATTCTGGGACCAGTCGGCTTGCTTCAAGGTGTGTTCCAGGCTAGAGGAAACACTGTGCCTGCACATTCTTTCCCCTGCCACTCTAGTCTTAGAGACGTTGATTTTGAGTCCAAGGACCCTATCTCCAATCACATGTTAGGCTTGCAGAACCCTATCCTACACACACCGCTGTGTGCCCTGCCCTCAGTCAACCATGAACTCGAAGGAAATGTATCAAGTACCCTATTGCCAACAATTCCTAGGCTGGCATGAACTTCTTCTGGAACCAAGACTGCTGTCCCCAGGCATATCCTAGGGGAACAGAAATACCATTCCCTACCAGGCCCCTGTCCCAAGGCTTCTTCACCTGGTAGGAGTACCACCTATGTATCAATCCCCTCCTCGCTGCCAATATGGGGCTGGTTTGGCTTTTTTTCTTTCTATTGCATCTTTTCCTTCCCTTCCCAACTCAGGTTTTGTTATTTCTCTTTTTCTTATTTCCTTGCTTAATTTTTTTCTTTCACTTCTTCTATTTTTCTGGGTTTTTTTTTTCTCTTTCCTCTCTTTTATTTATTTTCTTATTCTTATTTGTCCGTACTATTTTTTTTCATTTCTCCCCCCTCCCTAGGACTTTTTTCTGTTTTGTTTGTTGACTCTTTTCTTTTCTAGATGCTATTTTCTTTGTGTTGTGTTTTAAGGTCATGTTTGTCATCTTCGATTATTTTTCCATATTTTTCTTTACCATTTTCTTCTTAGTTATTTTCAATGCTCTTTTTTGTCTCACTCAATGGGAAGCATAAGCCAGATACAGTCTGCCTAGTCACTCTCAGGTCTCCTGCAGCCACAGCCACTGAGTAAGGACGACTACAGACCCAGTGATAGGCAGCAGTCAACCCCAGCCCAACCTGCCTTCAGTAATTCTACACAAACTGAACTGAATTTTGGCATGGTGTAAATCTAAGAACGGATCATTCTTCAGGGAAGGTTTAGAGAGCTGGAAAAAACACCGTCAGAAGTGTATAAATCTAGATGGAGGATATGTAGACCAGCTGTCAAGGGCCAAATAGGAAATTATGGGGGAGTCTGTGCAGACTAGGATGAACTCTGAGAATTCATAGGTACATGTGTCTGCTAATCTATTTGTGCTTGTGTTTTGACTTGTGTTATAAGCATTTTGATTATTTATGTATACCATCACATGGGCTATTTAATAAATGTCTGTCTGAGATTATGTGATGGTTATATTTTATGTAAACTTATATCTGGATGAAAGTGTAAAGCTGGGGTCCAATGTCTCAATTGGGTCACAGCCTGCTGAGGCCTCCTTGGTGGTGTGTTGTTTTTTTTATAAGAAAGACACTGAGAAACTAGCTCTCTCTTGCCTTCCCCTGGCTGGGATCCAAGGTCATGTGCTCCGCCAAGCCTGGGAGTTGTTGGTGCCTGCCAGGTGTCCATTGGCCTTGAGTCCACACAATTTCTGTGCCCACTGGCCTATGGTCTCCTTGCTTTCTGCTTCGCCTTTCTGCACATCTGTGTGCAGCTATGAGAGTCTGAAGAGGGTTCTGGCTAGCAATGGACCCATGGACTTAAGATGGACTGCGCTGGGGCAACTTATTGATATAAAATTGCTTCTGGATATAAAGTTCTTTCCATAATACTATCCTCTCCCACCCCGAAGCTACCCTAGTAAGTCTAAGACAAGTGTATTACTGAGAAAACATCTCTGCAGCTATCTACTAATTGCAGAGACATGTTTGAGTGTATTTTGTTTGAGATAAACTCATGCATGTATGAACTGGAAAACTAATAGGGCTATTTTTTAACTTTCATATAATTCATCCATAGTCCCTATGGAAGTTTTTCTTGTTTGTTTTTTTTTTCATTTTCAACCTCTTATTTAATTTATGGTTTTTGAAACTATGATGGATCAGTCTTAATTAAATCATCCAGATGATGCTCCATCCTTCTTCTACAAAGCTATTCAACTATTCACGTCTTCCTTCTTCTACAAAGCTATTCAACTATTCACGTCTTCCTTCTTCTACAAAGCTATTCAACTATTCACGTCTTCCTTCTTCTACAAAGCTAT
>NW_022109491.1:55451331-55454899 GCF_000313985.2 Echinops telfairi
TCTTCCTTCTTCTACAAAGCTATTCAACTATTCACGTCTTCCTTCTTCTACAAAGCTATTCAACTATTCACGTCTTCCTTCTTCTACAAAGCTATGCACTACTCATTTCTACTAAGTGACTCACTATTCTTAATCTGTGTCTTATCTGGTTAGAGCTGCACCGAGACCATCAAAAATAATGGTTTTAGGCAAGGGACACCTTATTTTTTTATGAATTCTTTTAGGTTGCTCAGAAATTCTCATCTGGATTGTCTTCATTATAGGTTGTGGTCAGCTGGTGTCTCTGCTGATACAACATCACTTAGGATGATTGTGTTACTGGCAGTAGGTGATACCTATCGAGCAATAATGTTGACTTTCTCAATGCCTCTCTTTACTCAGAAGGCAAGTCTGATCTCATATGGTGGTCACAGGATTCACAAAAATAGGAAAAAGGGACAGTGTGAAAAATACCAGTGATTTTCAAGTTTCTGCTCATGTTGCATTTTTGTTACTGTCTTTTAGCCAACATAAATCACATGGACAAACTCAAAGTCAGCGTGGGAGAGGGCAACAAAAGTAATTTTTTGAAGTCATTTTAGGAAATATACCAGAACTGAACACTTATCAGTCTGTGTATTAGTCTGGGTACTTTAGAGAAACAAATTCACAGAAACTCATGTCGAAGAGAGAGTTTTATATAAAGGTTATGTGCACATCAAGAAAACATCCCAACCTAGTGCTGCCTAAGCCCACAAGTCCAATATTAACCCATATGTCCGACACCAATCCACAGAGTCGTCTTCCATCTCACAAAACACACACTTTGATGCTGACTGTAGGAGGAAAGCTGAGTCAGTGAATGTGTAAGCATCTCAGCACTGGCAAGGATCTTCACACAGCTGCTCCAGCACCCAGGACTGCAACGGGGTAGGTCCATGCGGTTTCTCCTTGGGGATGTCTTGCAGGAAGTGATCCTTGCCAGCTGAAGCAAGGAACTGGCTAAGACAGCTACACCCTGGTCCAACCATCACAAAACAAGAGACCCAAGAACTAGGAAGGTGAGGCTCACTGAGCTATTTATCCCTCCGCCCTTCAATTAACCTCACATGTCTTCATCAGCCAGGTTGGCACAATAAACTAACTACCTCAGTCTGCAAAGGATTGCTTCTCCAAAATATGTGTTGGAATCCCAACCCTTCTATCTGAGGCTGTTATCTTCGTTAATGTGGCCACTTCCCATAATGCAATTTAATGAAGTATAATGAGTCATTTGAGGTCATATCAATATAGGGTGGATCCTACAACTACCCACCGTGAGTTTTTTAAAAATCAGATTAGCCATTGATTATATTTGATGACAGAAGCCAAGGAATCTATCATCCCATAGCTTCCAATAAATTCCTACATTCAATAAGCTCAACTCCCAGCACTATACTAGACAATAATATGTTCAGCTACCACAAGCTGAAATAAAAAAGGACATCTCCTTATTGCCATTCATAGAATTCAGATGTCTGACCTCTTTAACTATGAGAAAATAAATTTCTGTTCTTTTAGACCACCTGCTATGTGTTTTTGTTACAACAGCACTAGAAAGCTAAAACACAGTCATTCTTACTCTTTTATTGACAGAGCTGTCACCACATTGCAACTTTATAGTGGCAGTCTCAAAAACCCGCCCATATATGAATTTAGAGCAATAGGTGTATACACCACCTACGGACTGCCATGCCTGATAATGCTGCCATCTCTACAAATTCATGACAACCTCACCCACTTTAGTACAGCTCCTTAATCCGTTACGGGGCTCTCCTCTCTAGTGAGATAGACAATGATGGTGGTGTGAAAGCTTATTTCCAAAGTCTTACTGTCTGCTTCATGCTCTTTCATGGCTCAGCAGTGTATGGGTTCTGTGCCTAAGATATGACAAGGAAATATGCAAAAATCCCAAATTATGGAAAGATAAATTGGGAGTAGAGAGTGAGTGATTCATCCCAACACAAAAGAATTCTTCACTTTTATGTCAGGATTCCTTAAAATAGTCAGTTGCCCTAAGAGCTATAAAATAAAACTCATCACCAAGCTTGCATGACATGTAAAGTATTGCAAGGTATGCCTATATACAACAACACTGTACAAAAAAAAACACTTATAAATCCTATACCATGGTACGATTTCCAACATGTGAATGTTGTATTTTCAATAGTCCTGTGGAAATGAATCCATGCCCCTGTCTAGTTGGGAAGAAAGGTTTGGAGAATGGTGATATAAATCAAATAGAAGAGAATTACGGAGAAAGATCACAATTGCCACACCCTGGGGACATACTCTCAGGTGCCCAGCGTCCATTAGGAACCCACTTCTTTCTCTCTGGCTCCACTTGCAACATTGCCAGGATTAATTTTTCTCCCTCGATTGACATGGGCCTTAAAGAGCAGGCATCTCTGCTCCTGTGTTGTGCCTTCAAGCAGAGCGATACAGGAGCCCTGGAATCCATTAAAGGGAAGAATAGCAGGGCCTTGTCCTCCATCTCGCAGCTGGCTTCTCATCTGTGCAGCCTCCCTGTTCCATTCCGCTGAGGCCATTGTGAGCCAGCAGGTTACGTAACATCTATACAGCACTTCTATTTAAAACGCTGATAGGTGACAGCCCATATGACAAGCAGGCTTCAGTCTGTCAAGTGAATGTCTGCCATGCATTTGCATTTGCAGGGTTGCTGTTGCCTTTCTTGCTGTCCATCAAGGCTGTCCTGTGCAACTTGGCCCTTCCACGGGATGGGAGCTGCTGGGTCTCAGCAAGGGGTTGTCAAAGGCTCCCACTTTTCCTGCCTAATTCATAGTGGGATATCCATATTTATATTTATCCAGGCACATGCATGGCATACACATCCAAGACATCAACTGGCCGAGAGGATCGAAAATAGCTCTACTCTCACTAAACATTTCAACTCACCTGCAAAATGCATACAGTTATGCATTTATCCTGGCCACTGAAATGGTCTGTTTCCCCACTATAATCAGAAAATGCATTTGTGTTTGAATATGTATTTGTGTGTACATCACATACACACATATTAAATCTATAGTTTTCCTATGTTGGCTATGTAGATATTCTGCCTATTAGTTTAGTTTGTTTGGTTACTGTCATTCACCTATGAATTAAGTAATTGGAGCACCTATTGTCATTATATCACCTTCACACTCTCATCCAACTCTACACTAAAGCAATGCTACCTGAATACTAACTCGGAAGAGGCTGTGGAATCATGGTGACAAAGTCTTAGCATAAATTCACATGTGTTAGGATGTAGTTCCAGTATTTTTCCATTGCTGCACTTGTCTTAGTCCGCACATCTGCCTGGATCATTAAAGCTGGTCTGTTTCTTTTTAAATGTCTTCCAACCTAGGGGCTCAAATTCCATCACTGTGTCAGACATAATATTTTCTGATCCATTGTGTTTTTATTATCTGGTTTTCAAAAAATATCACTAGGGTTTTCGTCCTAGCCTGTCTTTGTCTCAAAACTCCGCTAACATTTTGTCTAAAAAAACTCAACTATGCATAACCCCACAGGTATTTGAAATATT
>NW_022109491.1:55456120-55457882 GCF_000313985.2 Echinops telfairi
TCCCTCATGAATCCTTGATAATTTATTAATTACTATTTTGTCATATCTTGCCCTTTCCGACGTCTCCCTTCACCCACTTTTTTGTTGTCTGCCCCCAGGGAGGAGGTCACAAGTAGATCCTTGTAATCAGTTCCCCTTTCAAATCCACCCTCCCTCTAGCCTCCCGTTATCACCACTCATACCGCTGGTCCTGAAGGGATCATCTTCCCCGGATTCCCCGTGTTTCCAGTTCCTACCTGTATCAGTACATATCCTCTGGTCTAGCCAGACTTGCAAAGTAGAATTGGGATCATCATAGTGCAGGGGGAGGAAGCAAGAGATAAAATAAGATCTTACATTTTAACCTAACTATATGACACAGTGGTTACACATTGGGCTTCAAACAGCAAAGTGGACAGTTCAAAACCCATGCTTTGAAGCGGGGGGAGGGAATCAGTATTTCTACTCCTGTAAACAAGTTAGTCTCAAAAACCCAGAGAGGACACTTCTACCCATTCCTGAAGGATCACTATGAGACATCGTTGATGAGATGGCTGTGAGTTTGGTTTAGTTTATATCTACCATAATGATCTTTACAATGTACTTAATGTGATAACAAGGCTACTCACATGCATCGTAACTGGTGTCTCTTAATATTATGTCAAGAGTACATGATTTTAAAAGTGATATGAATTTGCTGTATTTAGTGAGGAAAAAAAAGTATATGAGATGAGCCTTTCCAGGCAAGCTTCAAAGGAGCATTCTTTTTCCTAGACAGATATGTTTTTCTGGAAAAACATGTAAGGTGCTTTTAACATTTTTTGTCAGCTCCATAATTCAAATTCTTATATAAGGATTCTTTTTGGGTCTCACATCAGAGCACAAGGCACTTCAGAGATATTAGACTCAACTAGCAATAATTCAATGTCCAACTTTGACAGGCATATGAGGCAATGGAAAATACCATGACTTGGGTCAGGTCCTCAAAGTAACATCCTTAGCTTTTCAATACTCTGAAGCTATCTTGGAAGCAGATTTACCCAATGAAACTCATCTTTTGATCCCTTGAATGATGCTTCCTTGAGTATTGATTATGGATCCAAGCAGGGAATAAATCTTTGACTGCAATCTTTTCTCCAATTGCTGTGATGTTACCTACTGGTCCCATTGTGATGGCTTGGCCTTCTTTATTTTGAGTTGTAATCCATACTGAAAGTTGTAATCCTTGATCTCTTCAGAAAGTGCTTCCAGTACTCACTTTCAGCAAGCAAACGTGTCATCTGCATATTACAGGTTAATACCTTTCCATTCTTACGCTATATTCTTCATATAATACAGCTTCTCTGATGATTTGCTCAGCATACGGATTAAATAAGTATGGTGAAAGGACACAACCCTGACACACGCTTTTGCTGATTTTCAACCATGCAGTATTCCTTGTTCTCCTGCCACAACTGTCTCTTGATCCGTATACAAGTTCCACACCAGCACAATGAAGTGTTCTGGATTTCCCATTCTTCTTAAGGCTATACACAGTTTATTTTGATACACATAGTTGAATGGCTTGGAATTGAGTAAGTTGGACATTGAATAAGGAAGACAGAAGAAGAATTGGTGCCTTTGAATTGTGGTATTAGTGAAGAATATTGAAAGTGCCATGTACTGCTAAAAGAACCAACAAAAAAAAAAGTCTTGGAAGAAGTACAGCCAGAGTGCTCCTTAGAGGCAGGGATAGAGAGATTTCATCTCATGTACTTTATACATATTGTCAAGAGAGACAAGT
>NW_022109491.1:55458911-55460521 GCF_000313985.2 Echinops telfairi
AAAAAATCCAATTCAATAAAACTGAAACACGAACTGCTTAAAAACAACTGTATAATAAAATTACATAAAGAATTAAATTTTTAATTCATTGAAACAAGTGAGAATGAAAATTCAATGTCCAACTTGCACCCGTATATGAGGCAATTGAAAAGATAAAATATCATGGTGTGGGTCAGGTGCTCCTTAGCCCTCAAAATGGTATCCTTGCTCTTTAACACTCCAAACAGGTCTTGTGCAGCAGATTTAATCAATGCAATGTGGCATTTGATTTCTTGAATGCTGCCTCCACAAGCATTGATAGTGCATTCTAGTTGAAATCTTCGATAACTTCAATCTTCTTTCTATTTATCATGATGCCACCAATTGTTCCTGTGTGAGATTTTTGGTTTTCTTTACATTAATTTGTAGTCTATATTGAAGATGGCAATCCTTGATCTTCATCAATAGGTGCTTGAAGTCCTCTTCATTTCCAGCAGAGAAGGTTGTGTTATCCGCATGTTGCAGATTATTAATAAACCTTCCTCCAATTCTTTCTCCAAACTTGATGCCTTGTTCTTATTCACATAGTCCAGCTTCTCTGAATTATTTTCTTACCATACAGATTGAATAAGTATGTTGAAAGGATAGAACCATGATGCACAGTTTCCTGGTTTTAGACTATGCAATATTTCCTTGTTATCTTTGAAAGACTTGATCCATGTACAGGTTCCATATGAACACAATGAGGTGTTCTGGAATACCCATTCTTTTCAGTATTATTCATAGCTGATTATTACCCACACACTTTCATAATCAATAAAACACAAGTAAAGTTTTTCTAGTATTCCTTGCTTTGAGTCAAGATCCGTCTAATGTCAATGCTGATATCTCTTGTTCCACATTGTCTTCTGAATCTGGCTTGAATTTCTGGGAGTTCCTTGTCAATGTTCTTCTGCAACAAACACAGAACTTGCCCAAATGAAAATCTGCAACAAAAAAGTCCAGAGCTACATGGCTTCACTGGGGAGTGTATGTGTTTTTTAATTGATTATGCAAAGGCATTCAAATGTGTGGAACATAACCAACTATGGATAACATTGGGGATTCCAGAACACTTCATTATGCTCATATGGAACCTGTGCCTAGAGAAACCTACACATTGAGAGCGGAGTTGTCACCAATTCTACACAAAATATTTCAGAATATAGATAAGGTCAGCAAACTCCCAAACTCATTTGATAAAGTTAGCAAAACTCTGATAACAAAAGCAGAAAAACACATTACCAATATCCCTTATGGGCATATATATTTTTTAATTATCAACAATACCATAGCTAATAGGCTTTGGTAACTTTACAGGATACAAGATCAACATATAAAAATCAATTGTATTCCTATATACTAAAGAAGAAGATTCTGCAAAAGAAATCAAGAAGACAATACAATTGACAACAGTCACTCAAAAGATGAAATATTTAGCAATAAACCTAACCAGAGATACAAAAGACTTGTATAGAGAAAATAACAGAGCACTTCTATAAGGAACCAAAAGAGACTTACATAAATGGAAGATTGATCCATATTCATGCATAGAAAGGCTTAATATTGTGAGAGTAGTAATACTGCCCAAA
>NW_022109491.1:55463900-55489913 GCF_000313985.2 Echinops telfairi
TATATAAGAGGTCTTAACACATGGAATTCAGGACAGATACAACCCTCAGAAACAGTAGTGGGAGTAGCAATATCATGAGGGTACGGGGATGATCAGGGAGCGGGATAAAGGGGAAACCCATCACAAGGTTGGAAATATAGTCTCCCCCATCCCACAGCCAAAGGGGATGAATAACAGAAATGTGGATGAAGGGAGACAATGGACAGTGTAAGATACGAAAATAATAATAATAACAATATATAATTGATCAAGGATTCACAAAGGTGGGAGGGAAGGGTAAAAAGAGGAGCTTATGGGGAACGGGGGTGGGAGGAGGGGAACGAGCTGATATCAAGGGCCCAAGTAGAAAGAAAATGCTTTGAAAATTATGATGGCAACATATGTTACAAATTTGCTTGACACATGGATGAATGTATGGATTGTGATATGAGATGTAAGAGCTCCCAATGAAAGTATTTAATAATAAACAAAAAGAATTCTAATAGAATTTGAATATTATTAAGACCTGGCACTAGTTGACCTCCCCAGCCCCACTGTATATACTTTTCTATCTTGCTCACAAATTTTTTCTCATCTGAGAACTGATTGTTGCTACCACCTGGCATTCTCTCCCTACACCCCAGAGTGTTACCTGTCCTATATCATCTTGTTTTTCTGTCCCAGCTTGGATGTCACCTTCTCATAACAGAGGCTTGCCTGATCATCCTATGTCTCCCGTGACACAATTATCTCTACTTTCATCAGAACACTTTAGGTTATTTCATTTCTAATATGTAAAACAGGCTCTAGTGATGTTAGTAATTTATTAATTTGTTAAACATTTATAAAATGTTATATGAATATACAAATACATACATATGCATTGCTTGGGTTCTCCTCTAGACTCATTCTTTGAATACAAGGACTTTATTTACTAAAGTATGGTTTTCTCTCCTGTGCCTCAGTCTCCAGTGCCTCACTCAGTATTCCAATAGACAGTCAATAAATATTTATAGACCATTAAATAAATAAACTATTGAATTCTATTATTTTTCAGATAAGATAACTAAAACTTAATAACAAAAAGCACCTTTAGCAAGACCATGTATGTATTCACGAGTGGCATGGGAAAAAAGATGAATTTTTGTTCCACTTAGACACACTGCTTTTGTATATAGTCAAAATTAAAAGGGAAGTACACATCCAGCATATCTAAGATGGAAAGAACTCAAGAAAAGATTCAAGCCTAGTGTTAACAATTTTGAAAGAGTCTCTAGGCAAAATATGGAATTATGCAGGAAGCATCAAGAGAAGGTGGAAAGAATAAAGAGACACTGGACCAAAAAGAACTAGTTAATATTCCACCATTTCAGGAGGTAGTATATGAGTAAGAACCGATAGTGCTGAAGAAACAAGTTAGAATCATAGTGAGTGCATTATCAGAAACAAGGCTCCAGGAACTGATGGAATATTCACTGAAATGTTTCATCAAGCTGAAGAAGCACTTGAAGCACTCACTCATCTCACTCATCTTTATCAGGACACTTGGAAGATATCCATATTTGTGCCCATTCCAAAAGTAAGGTGACCCAATAGAATGCTGGAACTATAGAACACTATCTTTGATAGTGCACACAACTAAATTTTTGTTCAAGATCATCCAAGAATGTTTGAAACAGTACATTGACAAGGAACTGCCAGAATTTCAGGCTGGGCTCAGAAGAGGACATGAAATGATGTGTGCTATGCTGTATCATGGTTGACTCATCCCTTCCTTGTAACCCTTCTCTGGGGGGATGTCCAATTGTCTCCAGATGGGATTTGAGTTTCCATTCCAACCCTCCTCTTTCACATTGATATTTGTTTGGGTCTTTTGATTCCTGATTCAGTCAACATCCCATGATCACACAGGTTGGTGTGCTTCCTCCATATGGGATTTTTTGCTTCCGTGCTAGATGGCTGCTTGTTTAACCTCAAAGCTTTAAGACACCAGGCACTACATCATTTGATAGCTGGGCACCATCTGCTTTCTTCACCACATTTGCTTATGCATCCATTTTGTCATCAATCATGTCAGGAAGATGAGTATCAAAGAGTGCCAGGTTATTAGAGCAAAGTGCTCTTATGTTTAGGGAGGCCTTGAATAGGGGCCCAAATTCTGTCTGCTGTCTTAATACTTAACATATAGATATATGTTAATTGGTCTCTATTCCGTTCATTATAAATTAATATATTTACATATATACATGCCTACTCCTATACCTCTATAAATAGCTTTTGCCTCCTACTTTTTTCCTCTATTTCCTTTTACCTTCATCCTGTTCCACTCTCATGCTCACCCTCCCTTTGGCTCTTAGTAATTCCTCTCAGATACATTGCACTTGATCAAACCCCACCAGGCATTATACATCCTCCTTGCCATTGATTTTCGTTTACTTGTTGTTCCCTTATCCCTGAGTTTGTTGGCTCCACACTCCCTCTCCCACCCCTCCTCTCCCATGTCCATCTGGGACCACTGGTCCCATTGTTTTCTCTTGGGGATTGTTTGCCCTGCCTATCTTATATAGATAGACATAGGCCAAAAGAAAGAAAAAACAAAAAACAATAGATAGTTTCAGGTTTGTCTGCTGACCTTTATGAGTCCAATTGGCCTGATCAGGTGCCAAGCCCTGATGCCCGAGTCAGGAGTCCATTTTCAGGATTCCTCCTCATGGCTTTGGTTACTTTTCTGCTAGTTCCTAAATGCTTCCTAAGCCCCCACTCCCACCCCACCCCACCCCGCCCCAACTACCATGGCCCAGTTCTATGTTCCAAATCCAGCTAGACCACAGTATACACATTGGTACAGCACATGGAATTCAGGACAGATAAAACTCTCAGGAACAGTAGTCAGAGTAGCAATATCATGAGGGTAGGGGAGAAAGGGAGAACCCATCACAAGGTTGGATATAGAGTGCCCACCCCGGGAGATGAATAACAGAAATGTGGGTGAGGGAAGACAAAGGACAGTGTAAGACATGAAATAACAAAAAATAATATGTACTTGGCCAAGGATTCACCAGGGTGGGAGTGAGAAAAAGAGGAGCCGATAGGAAGGGCTCAAGTAGAAAGAAAAAGTTTTGAAAATGTTGATTGCAACATGTGCGTACAAGTGTGCTTAATGCAATTGAATGATGGATTGTTATAAGATTCACAAGAGCCTCCTCAATAAAATGATTAATAAAAAATAAAATTATTAAAATAAATTAATCAATAAATTAAAACTAGGGAAAAAGCTAACAGTGAAATAAGAAAAAAAAAAGAAGAGGAGGACATGGAACAAGGGGTATTATTGCTGATTTCTAATGGATCTTAACTCAAACAGAGAGTGCCAGAAATATGTTTCCTTGTGCTTCATTGAATATGGAAAGGCATTCAACTGTGTGGACCATAGTAAACTATGGATAGCCTTGAGAAGAATAGGAATTCCAGAATACTTCATTATGCTCATTTGGAACGTATACATGAATTAAGAGACAGTTGTGTGAACAGAACAAGGGAATACTGCATGATTTAAAAGCAGGAAAGATGTGCATCGGCATTGTACCCTCTCACCATACATAGTCAATTTATATGCTGAGCAGATAATTCAAGAAGCTGAATTAGAAGACGAAGAGTGTGGCATCAGGATTAGGGGAAGGCTTATTAACAACCTGCAGTATACAGATGACACAACTTTACTGACTGAAAGTGAGGATGAATTGAAGAACTGGCTGATGAAGATCAAGGATTGCAGCCTTCAGTAGGGATTACAACACAATTTAAGGAACCAAAATCCTGCAATTAGACCAATAGGTAATATCATGATAAATTAAGAAAAGGTTACAGTTGTACAGGCTTCTGTCTTACTTGGATCCACAATCAATGCTCATAAAAGCAGCAGGCAAGAGGTCAAAAGACATACTGCATTAGGTAAATATGTTGCACAAGACCTCTTTAAAGTATTGAAGCAAAGATGTTACTTTGAGGACTAAGGTGCTCTTGACCCAAGCCAAGGTAGTCTCCATTGCATCATATGCATGTGAAAGTTGGACATTGAATAAGGAAGACCATAGAAGAATAGATGCACTTGAATTGTAGTCCTAGAGAAGACTATTGAAAACGCCATGGGCTGCTAAAAGGACAAGCCAATCTGTCTGAGAAGGAGCACAACCAGAATGCTCCTTAGAGGCAAGAACGGCAAGACTTCGTCTTAAACACTTTTGACATATTGTCAGAAGAGACCCGTCCCTGGAGAAGGGCATCGTGCTTGGTAGAGCATAAGGGCAGTTAAACAAGGAAGGCCTTCTGCAAGCTGGATTGATACAATGACTGTATCAATGGGCTAAGGCATAGGAACCCTTGTGAGGATGGAGCAGGACTGGTTAGTCTTCTGTTCTTTTGTGCATAGGGTTGCTTTGGGTTGGAGCCAACTCTATGGAACACACCAAAAACAACATACATGTTAACTTTCCTTTTCTCAGTAGTGCTTTAAATTCTATGTCATTATGTAAATTAATAATATTACGATTAAAATTACCAAATATCTCTTGGAGAGTAATTGTTTCTCAACAAGCTGATTAAGTGGCCTTTTAAGGCCAAATCAGGATTTGAACCAGGGATATATACATATATATATTAGATATATGAATAGATTTTGAGCTTGAACTTAATCATAAGCCCAATAAAAGAATAGTTACTTTATACAATGTGGCCCTACTTAATACTTGCCTCATGAAGTGATCAATGAAGATATGGGTGCTATTTCAATGTGTGGTGGAGAAATCAGAGATGGTACCTGAATAAAGCAAGCCTCCAACCTGACATCTGATTCAGGAACTTGAGAATTGCCAGCCTCTCAACCATGCAGACCATTTATTTCAGTTCTCTCTCTCTATCCCCCTCCCTCTCTCATTCCAGGACAAGGCCTTACTAGTATCCTTTTGGGAATAATATGCCAGCTATAAAATTTTAAACACTGTATGTATGAGAAATCTTTTAAACCTTTGTGTAAAATGGAATTAAAAATAAGAATTCAAATGATGAGCTTTATTTCTCAACAATAGCTCTATCTTGATCAAGAAACTTTTGGACATTCCAGTCATTTAGTCCATCTCTATAACATTGAGGGTCCTAGACAGTTAGCCACGCCAATATAGTTTTCCCTACATGATTAACCCAAGAAAAACAAATTGGTGTTCTTTAAAAATTTGTTAAGCTTTGGAAACAAATAAGACTTCTGATGGAGCCAAATCAGGATTTGAAATTCTTGCAAAATTATCCTTTTTTTGATGAGATAAATCATTGTGTTGAAGACAATCTTTTCTAAGTTTTCGAAGAATTTTTCCTGCTAAAATTGTAGCTAACGTTCTCAAAATACTCTGAGAACAAGCAGAAGCTATCCGTTTTGGACCCTTCAGAAGTCAGCAACCAATTCACACCAAAACAACGGTTTTCATGACCTTTGCTCCGGATTCGTCCATTTTGCTTTGATTGGACCTTCCCTACCTCTTGACAGACATTTCTTAGATTATGCTTTGTCTTCTTATTACACTAGCAAAGCCACATTTAATCTCCATTCACAATTCTTCCAAGAAATAATTCAGTATGTCGGTCTCACTTGTTTGAAACTGACATTGAAAGCTTTTTCTGATCTGCAGTTTACCTAGGCATATTCTTTGGGCACCCAAGCCCGAAGTTTCCTCAACTTCAATTTTCAGTCAGAATTATGTAAACAAATCGAATTTTTATGGTGTTGACTATTGTTTCTGCTAATTACTGATTCTCTTCAATTGGGGCATAAAGAAGGTTAATTTTTTTCTTACAAATTAATGTGGTTTTTCTACGATTATAGGCTTCAGTTTCAATGATGCTGTATCCCTTCTTAGAACAAGTTATCCAGTTATAAACTGCTGGTTTCCTTGGGGCATTATCTGTACAACTTTTCATAAAGAGATAATTATTTCACCATTCTTCCACCTGAGCTATACCATAAAATTTATGTTTGTCCCAACTTCTGTTTAGTAGAATTCATGTTGTTCTTATAGGGGTTCTTTTCAGACTGATACCTTATCCTCGTTAGTGCCTCTAACTGGATCCTGTTCTGACGTATTCTAAGTTAGGACTTCTCATATGAATGTATGTCAGAATACAGGTAGATAGAAAAATCTTCAAGGCAAAAACAACAAATATTTATTGTTCATTCGTACTACACTTCAGATTGCCTGGGACTCTGTTTTATATATTTTCTCTGTAGGCTAATGGAGCTCTAGCACATGAAGTGCTGTCAGTCACTCTGAAGGGAGAAAGTGATATGAGAAGTTGACCATTTTAAAGTGATTTGTTCTTAGAGTTCTCCTTGACAAGTGTTGTATAACATTGCCACCTATTTCAACCAGCAAAGGGTATACCACACAGTATTACCGAACTTCAAAGAGATTGGGGACTTGTCATTCTTCCCTAGTCTTAGAAAGGAAAAGATTGGCATGAGTAGCTGTGGAAAGCAATATTTATCAACAACCCTAAATGCCTATGATGAGATCAATCTTCCATTCACATTATAAAACCTCCTTTTTAAAATTTTCTGACAGCCATCTGGTTCTTAAGACATAATTTCATAGTTCACACATAAGATTTCTTACTTTAAGTTATGTGCACACTATTTTATAATATTTTCACTTAGCATTCTTTTATGTAGTTCTATCTTCCTGTATGTATAAATTTTATGTAAAAATAATATTGTAGCCTTTGTTAATTATTATATCTTTGAATATTTCTTAATGTGAGGCATCTGAGTGGTAGCTAGTGTTTTGGTATTATATGTGTCATAGCAAGGCACATTATTAGAAGAAAGTACACAAGTATTTATAAGTTTCTTCACATATACTGAGCAAAAGAACAGAATAGATTTTTGTGACAACCCTAGTAACATATCCCGAATCCTATTCATTTCTGTATTCTCAAAGCATAACAAAACATCCGGACTTCAGGAACTCAATACCTGTCTCCCGAATGAATACGATTGCTTTCTAGAATGAATGCACTGATTTACATTGCCACAAGCACAGAATTATATTTCTCCGAGAGATTCTTAGAGCCTCAAAATGCATGTGAAAGTGAGACAATTAATAGAAGAAAGAGTGGGAAAGAATAGATTTATTTAAATGGAGGTGTTGGCAATGAGGACTACCAGAAGAATAAACAATTTAATCTCGGAAGAAGTACAGCACCCCAGAAGAGAAGATAGTCTGACATTATGTTATGTGCTTTGGACGTGATATCAGGAGGGATGAGTCCCTAGAAAAGGACACCGTCCTGGGTAAAGGGTCAGAAAACTCGATGAAGTCCCTCAATGAGATGGCGTGACACAGTGGCTACAACAACGGACTGAAATATAACAATCATGAGGATGACATAGGACTGGATGATGTTTCATTCTGTTGTACTGCATTAGAGATTAAATTCTGAGCTTCAATTATCCCAGTTTGAAAAAGGTTATGGATGATGATGAAGACCCAAAATCCATTTGCAGAGTTCTGACATAGATAAAGTTTCCTTTGAATTATTGTTGATGATTAACTAAGAATATAAATAATCTTGCCTTCTGGCAGAGTATCTTAAAAAGTAGATTAGTTCTACAGCTGTCTACAGTCAGCCCAGGAAGGGGCAATCTCTCTTAAGGGCCTGCCTTGGGTGTGTCCTTAATGGAGGTCATCGTACTAGGGACAGCACAGGGGGTGGCATAGTCATGAGTCATGTCCGATCAGTCTAGCCCTAAATGCTTTGGTGGGAAGGCCCTGGACCAATCTTGTAAGGCCTTATAACAATGTATATGTCCCAATCGTGGTTCTGTTCCAGCTACTATAATTTTACCTGTAACCGTGTTGTACTGATCCGCCACCAATCATGAACTTGTGATAGTTCCCTTTGTTTAAAGCCGGATTTATCTAGCTTCCTGATTGTGAATCCTCTCATGCTAATAGTCTCCCTAATCTGAATGGTGTCTCTGTTTATGAGTTGTTGTTTCCCCTTTTAAGACTTAATAAAGGTTCTCTTTAAATTGTATTTGGGATTGGGTTTTCTTTTGCAGCCTAAAACAGTACATAGGGTCGTTATGATTTGGAACTTACTCAATAGCACCTAGCAACAACAAAAGATTCTTTTAGAAACATGAACAGTCGTTTTGGTTGTTTAGTTGTTCGGTGCCTTCTACTTGGTGCTGACTCATAACAGCCCTAATGTACAACGGGGGGGAAAGCCCAGCCGTGTGCATCCTCAAAGTGGCTCTTACATTTGCACCCACAGCTGCAGCCACTGGGTCAGTCTCACCTGTCAAGACCTTTCCTCTTCTCCACTGCCCCTCGACTTCACCAAGCATGATGCTCTTCCCCAGGGACCAGTCTCTCCCAATAACACGTCCAAAACACGTGAGACAAATCTCAGCACCTGAAATTACCAAAGTTCCAGTAAGTTCAAATATATATACATATACTCGCACACCCATATTAACGACAGTTAACTCTTGATTGAACCCAGAGTTAGAGGCAACAACTTCCCATGCAGTCAATGATCAGGGTATAATTTACATGACCCTTGAGCAACACCTGTTTGAACTTCATGGGCCCGTCTACACAGGCATTTTCTTTTTTCTTTGTTTCGATTTGTGAGGGTTAGGGATGATGTCAACTAGACCCTCCCAGGCCAGGGTAATGGTGGAGCTCAACCTATTGATTGCATCACAGTCTGATGACACTTCTTTGGTGTCAGAAGCCTTTTTTTAAATTTTATTTTATTGAGAGCTGTTACAGATATCATAGCATTCCATAGATCAAGCACCATAAGCAGTGTTGTACAATTGCTAGCACAATCAGTTTTAAACATTTTCTTTCTTCTTGAACTCCTTGATATCAGCTCCCCTTTATCCACTCTCTCTCCCATTATACTCCCCCGGAACCCTTATTCCTTTTTTGTCCTATAATAGTTTTTTTTTTTGTCATAGCTTACACAATCTAATATATTCATTAACACACTTGTGTTGATCAATCCAATCAAGTGGGGTTATACCATCATGAATGCTAACAGCTCCCCATTTCCACCCATTTTCAACCTCCCCTCTCTTCTCACACCCTTAGGGACCCATTGCTCCCGTTACTGTTTCTGATGGTTTATCTATCTTGATTTTCATGTACCAAATGATTTCAAATATACCAATGACCATACTCAAATCTAACATGATTAATGAGGTAAAACAATTAAAAATCATAAAAGGGAAAAATATTAAAGAACTAGAGGATAGTTATGTGGTTCATCAGTGCCGTACAGCACCCTGGATTTATCATCCCTTCCATGTGACCCTTCTGAGAGGGACTGTCCAATTATCTTTCAGGTGGATTTTGGGTCTTCACTACATCCACACCCCTTCACATTGATTTGGTTGCTTGTTTTCAAACTTCTGATACCTCTTCTTGTTGACATTTCATAATCACACAGGCTGGTGTGCTTCTTCCATATGGGTTTTGTTGCTTCCCTCATAGGTGGCTGTTTGTTTTAACTACAAGCTTTGAAGACCCCAGATGCTATATCTTTTAATGGCCAGGCACCATCATCTTTCTTCACCACATTTGCTAATACACCCATTTTGTGTTCAGCAATCATGTCAGGAAGGTGAGTTATCATACAATGCCACATTATTAGAAAAAAAACCTTTTTGTACTGAGGTAAGAAGAAGCCCAATGTCCATCTGCTTCTGTGTTGCATTTACATATATGTGCTTTTATCTCTTCCTACCCCACTATTATGTTTATCCACTGTTTACTTCTCAGTATCCTCTCAGATACACTTTGATAAAACATGACCAGAAAAGCTACAACCACCTCCCCAACAATTTTAGAGCACTTACTATTCCCCTGTACCCATCATTGTTGGCTCTCCAAAAAAGGGAAGAAATCTGAATGGCCAATAAGCATATAAGAAAATGTTCCTTACCATCAGCCATCTAGGAAACTCAAATCAAAACAATGAGATACCATCTAACACCCAAAAGATAGCCCCCAAAAAAAAAAGCAGAAAGCCACAAATGCCAGTGGGTATGGGTGTGAACTTTCATTCACTGCTGGTGGTGTTGTAGATATGTACAGTTACTGTGTAAAGTGATTTGACAATATCTAAAACAGATGGAAACTGAGCTAACATTTGACCCATCAATTCCACTACTGGGCATTTACCCAGAAGAAATAAGAAGCAGACCACAAGCAGACATCTGCCATCCAATGTTTGTCACTGCACTTTATAATGGCAAAAGAAAAAAATTGGAAACAGCTTAAATTTCCATCAATAGATACATGGGTTTTTAAAAAAACCCTCTGGTATATACAGACTATGGAATACTACACATCCCTGAAAAATCATGATGAAACACTGCATCTCATGGAAAGTGTTGGAGGATATTATGCTGAGTGAAGTTAGCCAAGTACAAAATGTCAAGTTCAACATGGGTCCACTGAAGTAAGTCCAAACAGCTGAACAGGCATATGGGAAAAAGCACACAACACACAATTCCTGGGCTGAGGACCAGATAATCTGACATGAGCCAGACCAAACTCAAAGATTCATCCGTCATCAAAAACAGATGCTGATAGCTCCTGTCCTGAAAGACACCCCCCCACCCCACCCTCTCCTATGCCTTTAAAGCCCACAAAGGGGTGGGGGAAGAAAAATAAAGGCAATGAGTGGTCAGAGCCCTAACCAACCCTAGAGCAGGGTATTGTTTATATCTCCACAGAGCAAGAGTAGACCTCCTTCCGGTGTGCCAATCCTTGAGGAAAATGCTTCTGCTCAGAACAGTTCTTTCCCAGTGTTGGCTGCAGCACAGGCCTCACCTGGAGACGTGACGTCCTCTCCCTAGATGACAGCACTACAGAGGACATCCCTGAAGATACAACTCTGGGAGAGTGGCCTGCCTGACCTGCACACAAAATGGTAAGTCAAGAGGTGAACACAACAGACCAGTGATGAAAGTAGAATCACGAAGTCCCCAAAGAATCCCCAAAATAGACTTCTGACCCAATGGGCAGCACTTGGCGCCCCATCTGAACTAGTTGGTGATTACTCACAAGGGGGCCACGTTGAAAGTCTAAAGGCATAACTGGGGAAGGGGCTCTGGACTGCTCCGTCCTTGACTATAGGAATAGCACTGGGGACTTGTAGGATGTGTGGCCCTAAAGGAAAGGGGGACCGGACTGATGGTTTATAACATGTCCTTCTTTCTATTTAAGCGAGAGATATTCATCCGCTCTATATTGACATCCCTGTTAGACTTGTGACTATTGGTATGTTTTGGGGGTTTTTTTTTTGGGGGGGGGTCATTATCTATACAAGAGAGACAGGATAGGTAATCTTATGCAGACAGTGACAATTTAGGCGGGGTCTGGGAAGGGAAGGCAGGATGTGGAGAGGTGAGTGGGGCGTCATAAGCCTTTTTTATATAAAAGAGAGAGAGACTGAGCAGAGTCAAATCCTCTTTAGCTTTTCCCTTTCTTCCAAAGCTGGAACTTGCATCTGATTCCTTGAACTCCTGTTATATCTCCTGTCCAACCCATGAATTGTAGCAAACTACAGATGCCCTTGGACCTCTGCATCCGTAAATCAATGCCCCCTCTGTCTCTGCCTCACCATCCTGCTTCCTGTTCATCAGCTTCCACGAGTCAGGAGAAGCCTGACTTGAACTGAACTGGACGTACCTTTTGTAAAATTGTTTGATGTGAATTTCTTTCAATGTACAGCACATAGAAGTATCGTATCCTCTTAAAAAGCCACACAGTGTTACTTATCCCCACCAGACACACCTTCCACTGAGAAAACTGACTCTTAAATACACTGATGGAAGGAAGCCTCCTTGGCTTTCTACCATCCAGTCACACAGGGCTATTTGCATTTAAATCCATTCAGCTGAGATTGTACTGAAATGTCAAAGCCTCAGCTACGCTAACTACACATCAAGACTTGGTAGCCAAATGTGGCTGGTGGCTACTGTATTGAACATTACAGATGTGGGAAATGCCCATCAGCACAGATAGTTCTAAGGGACAACGCTGCTAGAAACTTGCTCCTCAGTGGGAGCCAGTGCTGGTCAACATCACATGGGAAGAAATGCAGGCTCTCAGGCTCTTCTCCACGGCATGCCAAATAGAAAGCTTTGTCTCACTCTGCTTGCAAATGATTTGTGCTCACATTAAAGTTTGTTCAGAAAGTCAGCCAATCTGTTCGGTATGCTGAAGCCTTGGCTACCTGCTGTTGAGTGGGGCTGGGGAAAATAAAAATAAACCTTTAATTTGTCATCTTTGCTGCACATGTTTCTCCAATCTATTCCTTTTCCTTCTAGTTTTGTTCGTTTGTATGAACATGTGCATATTTTGGAGCCTATTAATATTTAGAAGATTGGAATTGTAGGAGCCTCCCTTGGATTTTCCTTAGGAACAAATTGCATGTTCCTCCCTTGCCGCTGAAGCACACGCCTCTGCTGTGCTCCTTCCACTGGGGGGGGGGTGTGATTTCAGGAGCTCAGAGATGCAGTTTTAAGCCATATGTAAACCACAAAGTGGAACGATTGTACCCACCTTCTCCAGAGAACCCCATACAAGGCCCACAGAACACCACGTTTATATATGCTCAGAGAGTGAGAGGCACCCATCTTGCAAAGGCTCATAAATATTTAACAACAAGCACTTTGTAAAGAAGAATGTTATTAAGGGCGGTGCTGCCAAGCAGCTTCAAATGTGCCCATACATTAGCAGCTGCTAATGCTATGTGGACATAACCCTTTGGCAATAGCCTGAGGCAAGTCAACTCCTTATCTGTTTGGGGGAGTTTGGAAGGAATTTAGAGGAATTTGCAATTTTCCCTGCCCCTGAGAGGAAATGAATGGTCTTCCAGCAAATCCTATATCTGAGTGAGAAAAACACACTGACCAGAAGAAAAGTATACATACACTAGCATGTCCCTACAAAGACGCTGGCCTGCTCAGCCATTTCTAGAGGGGATACTTTTATTCATGTGCCACCAAATGAATCTCTTATCACCATGGAAGCCAGGCCCAAACCACTTATTTCAACACTTCCAGGCTTTCTGTTTTCTGTACCCTCTAGATTGGATGCACCACATTGCAATTCAAATTGCCCCAAACAACACTGTAAGCATGAGTTGGTCACATTTCTTCTTAAGTGTAAATGGTTCTCCACAGGGGACTCATTCTGGAATGCAGGCCTAGGGCCCCCACATTGCCCTGGCAACTTCTTTTCCCCCAGATGATCATCCCTGGAGGTAAATGCTTGGAAGATTAAAGTCCCCAATCCATGAAATGCACTCCTGGTAGGTTCAGAAAATAGCCTCCATTGGCCATCACCAAGTGCAAAGGATAAATCACAAGGGATGGTAATATGAAGTGTGTGTGTGTGTGTGTGTGTGTGTGTGTGTGTGTGTGTGTAGCTTATTATGCTGTTTTTCCCAAAATGTTTTCACTTCATTTCTCTCATGGTGACCCCTGGCAAAGGTTTGGAAAAGTTAAGTAGATTTTCTCAAAGTGACCCACAGTAACCAGTGGAAGAGCACAGGTGTTTTCTACCATAAAACACTAACTGTCTCATAACGTCTGACCCCCAAAAGGACTTGATTCCTGAGTTCCTGCCTACAGGAGGCTTCCAAAGAGAACAGTGATGTTTCCATGAAGCTCGCCTTTCATAGACTGAAGATGGATGCCCGGACTAGAGATGTAGGGCAGTGGTAGTGGGAGAATGTGTACCTTCCATTGGAGACTCACGTCCATTGAAAACTGTGGATCTCAACATTCAGAGCTGAGCCTGTCATGCGGATGGTGCCAAGTCTGGCACCGTGTTGTTTGGCTGGCATGGACTTGCCAAGAGTTGGGGGATTCGTGAGTTGGCTAATTGTTAGTGAATCAGAGCACAGTTAGCAAGAAGAACTGGGGATGGTCCAGCAGGGCTGCTAACCTGCATTTGCTGAGAGCAGATAGGAAAAGTGTGTGTGAGAACTGAACCGTGCAGCCATCACAGCGTTCCTCACATCTTCATGAGCAAGCAATTTCCCATGTAGAAGCTTTGTTCCAAATTATAATCAAAAAGTTCCCTTTCAAATTAGTTGCTTGGGACCCGGAATAAACTTTTCCATGGAAACAATGTTATAAATAGTACTCTAGCCTAGCCATGAGTGCTTAACTAACCCATAATGTTCCAGTACTGTATTGTCTCAAGAAAACTTTGCAGAAAAAAATTAACATTGTTCCACCAGTAATTAAATCAAACAGGAAATAAAATAAAGGGTTTTTTACATGAAAATTCATTCTTGAGGAAAGTCAGATCGGTTGGAGGAGGCAAAGGCAGTGAATGGAGACTCTGTGGGCTTCTTCAGAAGGCTTTGGGGTTACCTCAAGGGCTGTTGAGGCTGATGGCATTGACACTTTAATATGTTTCCTTTCACTTCGCAACTTAGGACTCGCCTTTTGCTGGATACTGTTATACGGCTAGCACTACTCATACTTATCCTCCATAATTAGAATCCATTTTCCTTGTTCTTCACCAGTTGGAAATAGGAGCTAGAGGAACAGGGAGAGGCAGAGAACAAAGGCGGAAAGTGCGCGAATGGAGGGAGCACAGAGGAAAGTAATATTTGAAGTAATCATTTTTTTAAATGAAGAGACAAACTGGAAGGATGCAGAGAATCTGTATCTGTGAATGAAAAATTGTCCTGGGGGCCCATGAAATAAACCCGTCAAAGGAAGGGGGATGCTGTGAGAATATAACCTGCAGACATTCCCTCTTGAAGAAATGCTGGTTTTGATCGTTCCTTTGCAGGTGATTAGAGGGTGCCGTCTTTGTTGCTGAATAATGTGAATGACAAAGCAAGAGCCTTGCGGTGAATAAGATGAAATGATGATTCTCATCTATTTTCACATAAAGAGGTTGGCATGCTCAGGACCTGAATGTCAGCTTGGCTGACTACAAAGCCTACAAGGCAACTCCTTATGGATGTGAACTATCTGTTGTGTGGTTACTATCATCGCTAGTTTTTACGTAACTGACTCACCCTTTCATTGGTTAGACAGTCTGATGCATCCACATTTTTTTCTGAGTCTCCTAGCATGTCTTTAATTCCTAGTGTCCTTTCTCATTCATTCTTACATCCACTCTCCCCACTTTCCCTTTCTATTTCCTAACAAGTCACAGATACTAATTGTTGAATTTAACTTGTAAGGGAAAAGCAGTCATGAAGGAGGACAAACTGTATTCTCCAAGGCGGGCTTATTCATAGCAGTTCATTATACAGAGCGTGGGTTAGATAAGAGAGGTAAAGAATGTGGCAAAATGTGGGGAGGGGGTGCAGGGGATGGACTAGCTTATTTGCAAGAATGTTTGGGAGAATGAAACCCGGAAGGTCTCAGGACTATGACATTCTGAAAGACTCCGGGTCTGCCTCCTCCTCTTTCTCTACAGGTTGGCATGAAGGGTAAGGTATGGACATGATCTGGGGAAGAGGTTTGACCCTGAAGTTTCCTTACCCTTCTGTTCAGCATTTGAGCAGAATTCTTTGCTACTTTTTAAACCACCTGCTTTAATACTCCACTTGTGAAGGGACTGGTATATAGGATGGAACGCATATTTTATCTTGCTATTATATCACTTTAACTCTTAATATTTAAAAAGGATTATTGTGAAAGTAGTTTGCATAAGTTTTGGTGCAAAACATTTTATAAAGCAAGGCACACAATAATAAAAAGTATTTCAATACAAAAAGAAATATTTCTTCCATATAATTGTAAGCCATCTTAAATATTGTAAAATGACAGGATATGCAAACAAGCTTAAGCCTAGGTGGCAAAATGCAATAGATATGACACTCCAAAGTAAATTGTCAGACCCAGAGGTAGGTTACCAGAGAAAGTGAGAAAACCACTCGGAGGTCAGAGCTGACATCATCTGGCTACACCAGAGAGGAGAATCCAACTCTTTCTCAGCCCGAGGGCTATTGCCATGAGGCCGAGGCCAGTCATGCCTCCGCCTTCCATCATTCTTTCTATTCTGATACCAACCATTTCTTATACAACACACTACTTTTGTGGTGGGTTCAGCAATCCCACTGCAATGGCTACACACAACTCACAGTAAATATTCAAAATTAAGGGGGTTATTATAAACGTTAACCAGTTACCAGAAGCCAGCATGAGAAAACAAGAAGACATGCATTGATCCCAAGCAACGAGTCTCCTCAACCAGCAGCCCAGTGTCTCCCTAGTCCCCAGCCTCCCGGCCACATTGCCCCGTGACCTCTCCCTCCCGGGGTTAACAATCCAGCCTGAGGTTCTGCCTCAAAATCTCCTCTTGGTCTGCTCCTCCATTCTGTCTCCTTGCCTCGGCCCCTGCTCTTGGCCGGGTTCCATTGCTTGGCCCCCATTTCTACGCTGCAGCCTCGGAGGCCCCTAGTCTTGGTCTCCGCCACTTCAGACAGAGATGGCAAATGTGCCTCACGGATGGTTCTTGGCATTCTCTGTTTCGCCTTCTCAGGTAGCTCATCCTTCCAGGCAGGAGAATGGCAACTAGAACTCACCAATCCCTCTGTCGATGTTACAAATGCCCTGTTTGTGTCTTCCCACTCCCAGTTGGTGGAATTGACAGAGACACGGGTAGAAGAGCCATCTTAAAAAATGTCACTTCACCAGAGACGGTCAAGGAACACTCATCCCACAGCTCCTGAGTATTTCCACACTTTAAAGGCATAGGAAGGCCAGGGGAAGGGTATTTCTTTCAAGAGAGCTATGGACATGTTCAGCCTCAGTACCCATGAGGCAAGAGTGTGCTTCTTTAGGGGGAGAATTGGTTGGGTTTCTAGATTCCAGGGTGAAGCCGAGTATTTAGGGGGACATGCACACCTGGAAAGGTCACAGGACCTCGGAACCCTGGCCCACCACCCTCTGTCTGAGCAAGAGATGTTCCTGGGAGCACACACGGGCCACTCCAGAGAAAGAAAGCTCACTGGAGACCATTTGAACCCTGCCCAAGAGGTCTCCTACCAGAGGTGAGGAGGACACAGGGCAAAGGTCTATAATCAATCTCCATCACGGAGATCTTTCGTGTCACTCTCAATAGGTGAGGGTCTACCTTTTCCTGAGCCTACCAGTAACCACCCTCCTCAACGTTATGTGCCTGAGCTGGGTATGCACACGCGGACCGTTCCCTCCTCCTCCTCACCAAAGCCAAGTGTAGCTGAGATGGGCAGAGGACAGGCCGCTGTCAAGCAGGGGTAGAATGAGCAGACGTTACATCACGTTCAGCATTGTGATTAGAACCTGACTTCATATTCTAGTTCCTGAACCCAGATTATAGCGGTGACACACATAGGAGATCTGTGAAGCAATAGCCAATTCCATGTTCGCTTAGTGGCCTCAGCGTAGTCACATCAAGAGCTGATTGTGGGTTTCCATTCTGAATGGTTCAGTGCATGTGAAAGCAAGCCAGTCATAAGCCTGCCTGAATTTTCCTCCCGATGAAGGGAGAGAGTATAACAGAATATGAAAGTCTGAAATTTGTTCAACGCTGAGCGAAATGTGAGACCTCGTGTTTTAAACCAATTTCACATGGCTGCTTCCACAGAGCCATTTCAAATTTCTTTTCATGGCCTTCTTCATTTTTGGTGAAGTGTCAAGAACACAATTCAGAGACTTGACCAGTGAGGAATATGCTAGAATCAAGTGAAAACTAAAAGCATGCTGAGATAGGATTAATTCAGGAGTCAATAATTATGTGAAGTACAGTTATCTAGACTGCTCAGTATTGCTTTATTAAGCAATTATAAAATGAATCTAATTTGCTAAAACTCAGAATATATTGAATGAAATAGAATGAATGGAATTAAATATAAGAGCATTGCAAAAATAAGAAATGTCAGAATTCGCTCCCCTAATCCTTTGTCCTGGGGTCGATTCTGATTCCCTGTGACCCCCTAAGGCAGAGTAGGACACGCCCCATAGGGTTTCCCAGGGTGAAAAAAACATTCAGCAGCAGGCTGTTGAACCATTGCCCTGAGAGCAGCTGGTGGGTTCAAATTGCTGAGTTCAGTTAGTAACCAAATGCTTCCCCGCAGGGCCACCAGGGCTCTTGATCACCCAAGAACATTAAACATTGTTTAGCCTTGCTCTTGTTTGGTGTGCGTGTGCGTGTGCATGTGCATGTGCGTGTGTGTGTATGTGTTTACTGGGTTGAAGGTATAAAATACATTGCGTGCTGTGTCTCACAGTCAAAAAGTAGTTTGACTTTGAAATACAGACAACACAAAATATAGAGAGCATATCAAAATCAGGAATCAAGGATCAGATCGTTGCCATCAGATACGCTGTTTCTATGGTAAAGTCCCGACTCATAGCGACCTTATGTAGAACAGAACACGCCACTACCTGGTTCTGTGCCATTCTCACAATCGTGTTTGTGTTTGAGCCACATTGTTGTAACCAGTGTCGATTCATCTGGTCCAGGGTCTTGCTCTTTTTCACTGTCCCTCTCCTTTAACAAGCATGCGACCAGGGTCTGTTCTCTCTGGATAACATATCCAAAGGACATGAGAGGAACTCTCACCGTCCTTGCATCTAAGGAGCAGTCTGGTTGTACTTTGTCCCAGACAGCTTTGTTTGTTCTTGTAGCAGTCCATGGTACTTCAGACCCATGGACTCTTCTTTGATCTTCCTTAATTCATGTCCAACTTTCACAGACATATGCGGCAATTGAAAATACCATGGCTTGAGTCAGGCACACCTTAATCCTCAATTTAACTTCCCTGCTTTTCAACACTCTAAAGAGGTCTTGCGGAGCAGATGCAGCCAATGTAATGTGCTATTTAATCTCTTTACTGCTGCACCCATGAGCATTGATTATGGATCCAAGGGACATGAAGTCATTGATAATTTCAGTCTTTTCTCCATTTATCGCATTGTTATCTATTGGTACAGTTGGGAGGATTTTGGCCTCCTTTACATTGAGTTTTCATCCAAACTGAAGGCTGCAGTCCTTGACCTTCATCAGCAAGTACTTCAAGTCCTCCTCACTTTCAGCAAGCAAGGTTGTGCCACCTGCATATCACAGGCGGTTAATGATCCTTCCTCCAATCTTGATGCTGCATTTTTCTGCTTATAGATCAGCTATAACAACAGATTTAACACAGAGAAAAGAGAAAGAAGAGCTTAACAGAGGACAACTTTCAGATTTTCTTCACCTGCTTCTTTGTCCCTTTATTTTCTTAGAGTGGAAGGCAGTGCCCACACCTAGAGTTCCTTAAAGGCATTGCATCCATGTAGGCCTTCAGCAACCGAAGAAATAACAAAGGAGCAAGGAAGAGAAGTGGAAGGGAAAATAGAAAAGGAAAGGAGGGGAGAGACGATGGACAAACAGGGAACGTGGTATGAAAAGAAGGAGCGAGAAGAAATAGAATAAGTGAGGAAGAAATCAAGACAAGTGGAATCTCTTACCCACTACCTAGTGAGCCTAGAAGACACTTATTTTTAAACAACCACTTGAAATGAAGGGAATTCTGAGTTGAAATCGATACAGAGTTTTCACATGTGACATAGAAAAACTGTGGCACCAACAAAATTACTGTATTATTTGTGATGCTTTGGTAATTAACCTCAGAGGTTTATTTTCTGAACAGCCATCTCACGCTAATCAGGGAAAGTTGGCATATGTCACTGAAGTCAGGTTGACTAGATGGAATCTTCACAGGGTTTATGTTTACCAGTGTTTATCAGATAGGAAGAACTATGATCAGGGATGCCCTGGTGTAACTACAGAAGACGTCTTTCACAATATATTTCCTATGTGAATGGTGTCCCCAGATAGTGTAACTGTGCCTGCCTCTGCCTCAGGATATTGACTGTTATGATGCTTGCTTGCCTGGAACCTCTTGTGCAGTGCTATGCCTGGGCTTGCACTCAACACAGAACTCCGAGCAGAATCTCAGGTCCCCGGCAGTCCTGACCTCTGTAGGGCCGTGTTTGATGTTCACTTGCTCTCACCATGACCTTCCCGAGGGAAGTGGAGTTTCCGGACTGTCAGATAGTATGCATAGCCCACATGTTTATACCATCCCTAACATAGCTGGTGAAGCTTATTTCAGGAAAATTTCCTATAGTACAATATGACAGCGGTCTGTAGCCCACCTTAGGGCTTTTCATTACTGGTCACTGAAGGCTCTATAATGTCTTCAGTTAGCCCTTCCTCATTAACCAAGGTTGACACATCTTTCTTTCCTTTGAATTATCACAGCACTTAGGTTTTGAACCACCTTATTTAATGCTAATGAAAATCTGTCTTGCATGCTCACTGTAGCCTCAGACATTACTATCCTCTTGGCTGCCTTCTTCAACTTTGACTTCATGGATTTTGGTATGTTTTGCGAGACCCAGCGCCCTGCAATGCCTGAAAGCACCGGCTACACTCAGAGCTGATTTATTAGAAGTCAAATCTTTGAACACCATCCACTTTATGTATGGAAAGTGACTTAAGGTTAATGAATCCCTTTTTGAGAACATGAATGGTTGCACATGGTTTCTACCGACAAGAAACAGAAAAATAAAAGCAACGTATAAACCAAACATATGCTGCTTTACAAACATTTTTCTTAACACTGACTCACACTCTATTTGGTAGATATTTCACCACAATTTATTGAAGAAGAAATGGAAACAATTTTAAAGTTAATTTATTTCTCTAAAATTTCTACAGCTAGCAAGTGGCAGTCCTAGATACCAAGTCTGTGTTCTCTTTAAAATACTGCCATTGGTGTTCATTAGTTCTGTCCTGGGTTTCAAATAATTTAAGTATGTAGAAAATTTCTTCACCCATTTCCCTAAAGGCCTGAAAAAATCCCTTCCCAGGGGACTATGCGCTCGTTATCTAGAAGCTAGTAGAAATTCAGATTATTCTCAATGAATTCATGCTGGGCACTGATCATTCATCGGAAAATTACCTGAAACTATCAAGATAAGATGGAGTTATCAAATTAAGACAGAGAAGTAGCAAGAGGAAATTGATCAGGAGATGCAGGCAAGCAGTCTGAAAGTGTGTCACTATCTATAGGCATTATGTTATTTTATTAGAATTATAGTCTCATTGCTACCAGAAAGACAGAACTCAAGGCTTATCTGGTCAAAAGGTTGTTCAAGAGCCTTAAGCTCAGATGATTTAAAAATAATGATAGTTTATTGAGTATTTACCTTTCTGAATTGTGTTATACTCTTAACACACATAAGAATATATGCCTAATGAAATCCCAATGGTATTTATCATTTCAACAAGTAGTTATTGATACTTTACTACGTGCTAGGTACATTTGTAAGAAATAAAAGTAATGAAATGAACACATGAGACAAAGCTACCATCTGCTTTGAGTTTACTTTCTGGTGCAAGTGCCTTACCGATAACTCACTAAGGATTATGTTGGGAAGGGCGTGAGGTGGGAAGACATCTGCCCTCCTCTGGCTGCAGTAGGAGAACCCAATTCCACATCAAAGCAACGCAGTTTGCCACAAAATAGAGGTCCTACATGTCTCCATTCTCCATCCTCCATCATAAAGTATCCCATTCTGCCTTCAAGCACCCATCCACTCTCTCTATTTCTCTTCTGGGATCATACTTTGTTGCAATGGTCGCACAGAATGCTTCAAGCATAGTCAGGGTTATGGGGATTTATTAGGGAAATTAACAAGCGAACACAAGTCATGATTAGGAAGCGTTGTCTCCTGTCCACAGTAGCACTTCCTCGCAGCTACCAGCCACATCCCTCTGGTCTTCAGCTTCTCAGTGATGTGACCTCTGCGTTGTTGCTTGGGCTAAAAATCCTGTCACTTTGTCTCATAATCTCAGCACTGCCCCTCTGCTCTGTCTCCTGGTCTCAGCCTGGTGAGGCCTTCACAGGCTCTGCCCCTTCACACAGGGATCTTGTACATGCTCAGCTGATGGCTCACTGAGGATCATGGGATCACCTTGTCCTTGTTCTGATAGGGCTCATTTACACTCAGAGGAATGATGAAACTGACCAGTCCTGATTAGAGTCTTCTCTACCTTATGGCCACCACATCTCTGTCCATTTGTTTACTGTAGTGGCTCCTGTGTTGCTGTGATGCTGGAAGCTATGTTTCTGGTATTTCAAATGCCAGCAGGATCACCCAGATTTCAGCAGAGCTTCCAGATGAAGAATGAAATGTGCAGAAAGAATAGTCTGTCCACTTCAGAGGAATTAGCCACTGAGACACCTGATAGAATCAAAACCTTGCCAGCTACTGAAAACCTCTTGCGCAGAAGCAGCACACTTTCAGAGACAGGCAGAAGATGACTCCTTCAGGGAGGAGGGCACTTAAAATGTGACTGAGGATGAGCTGCCTTCTCAATTACAGTCAGCCAAGGTTATATGGATGGAGTAAAGCTTGTGGGAGGAAAGCCTTCATTTGTTGATGGGAAATGGATGCAAATATCAATTAATGATCAGAGCTTGAAATGTGTGAAATTAGGAAAATTGGAAATGGTAAACAATGAAGTGGAACCTATAAAAATTGACATGGTATTTGCCTTTGGTAAGCTAAAGTGGACTGACAGAACACCCAGTGAGCTGTGGGATGACATTGAGAACATCATACATGAAGGAGACAAAGGGTCATTAAAAAGATATAAGATAGGAAAAACAGATCAGCATGTATGTCAGGAAAGATTCTGAAACATGCTCTTTAAACTACTAAGGCACATGGAAGAAATGAGATATTCAAGAGTTGAACAGAAAATTTCAAAGAGCATTTCAAGAAACAAAGTAAAATATCATAATGAAATTTGTGCAGCCCTAAAAGCAAAAGAACTGACGAAAAAAATTTAAGCCTGGAGCTGCAACCTGGGAAGATTCTGTGGGCAAAATATTGAATGATGCAGGAAGTATCAAAAGAAAATGGGATACGTACACAAAGTCACTGTACCCAAAGAACTAGTCAACATTCCACCATGTCAAGAGGAAGTTTATCAGCAGAAACCAATGGTGCTGAAAAAAGAAATCCAAGCTGCAATTAAAGCATGAGGCAAAACCGAGTCCTCAGGAATTTATCGAATACCAACTGACATATTTCGACAAGCTGATGAAGCACTGCAGCCCTCGCTGGTCTATTCCGGGGAATCAGTTGGTCGGGGAATCTGGCCAACTCACTGAAAGAGATCCATATTTGTGTGCATTTTAGGATGAGATGTCCCAAAAGAATGTGAAAATTAAAGAACAATATCATTAAGATCACATGCAAGCAACATTTTTCAGATCATTCAACAATGGTTACAGCAATACAATAACAGGGAACTGCCAAAGGTTCTGGCTGTATTTAGAAGAGGACGTGGAACAAGGGATATTATTGTTGATGTCAGATGGATGTTGGTTGAAAGTAGAGAATACCAGAAACATGTTTACTTGTATTTTACTTGTGTTTTATTGACTCTGCTAAGGAATAAGATCATGTGAACCATAAGAAAGTATGAAAGTACCATGGACTGCTAAAAGGACAAAGAATTCTATATTGGAAGAAGTAAAGCCAGAATGCTCCTTAGAGGCAAGCATTGTAAGACATTGTTTTATGTGCCTTGAACATGTTTTCAGGAGAGACCAGTCCCTGGAGAGGAACATCATGCTTGGTGAATCAGTGGCACGGTGAGAGAGGAAGACCCTCGATAAGATGGACTGACACATCCACTTCACTGATGGGCTCAAAGATAAGAACAATTGTGAGGATGGCATAGGACCAGGCAGTGTTTTGTTCTTTTGACCATAAGGATGCTAAGTAGGAACAGACTCCAGAATCTAGCAAGAACAACAACACACCTATGGTGGCTTAGTGGGTTATTAACCACAAGGTCATCAGTTCAAAAGCACCAACTGCTCTGCAGGAGAAAAGCAAGTCTTTCTAGGCCCCTAAAGGGTTAGTATCAGAAACCCACAGGGGCAATTCTTCCTTTTCCTATAGGGTTGCTGTGAGCTGCAATCAATTGCATGGCAGTCAGTGACACCTGGTTGTTTGGGATGGGAGAACCAGACCAAGGAATGTCACTTCATCGCGACCTGCTTGGTAACTTTTGCAAATTATACACCTAGAGGGTTTGGGTTCAAAAACAAAGCTGTCTACCTCAATGTCTGCACTGAGCAGCCTACCCTGCCTCTAGCTACACCTGCATGCATGGTCTTCCGTTCAGGTGTTCATTATCTCACTTGCTGGAACACTATGCATATTTTCTTGAGCATCTATTTTGACGCTTGATCAAATTGTTATTTATAATTTTCTGAAAGTATCCTGGATGTAAAACTTGCATGCCCACCTAAACTGAAAATCCCAAGAAGGTTTGACAAGATCATATATTTTTTCTCATTTCTCACAGCAACTACCTAGTATCTTACAAAATGGATGTATTTCAAACAGTTATGAAGCATCAGTTAATCTGTCCAAGAAGAGCACTCAGCACTCTAAAGAATTTTTAAATAAAATGTTAATAAATAAATGTAAAATTAATTGTGCCCCTGTTCTCCTGAATCTTCTAACTTAGTGGATACCATTAAAACTCGACTAACAAATTTTATCTCAACAAATCCCAATTTTGAGAGACTGTGAAGCATAATACGAGGTTTTCCAAAATTAGAAACAAATTAAATAAAACAACAAAGGCTGCATATGTTTTTAAATGCAGAAAGAGCATGACCTGGGAAGTTAGAAATCAGTAACAAAACAAAATTTGCCAATTATAAAGGCATTCAAAACAAATTAATTGGGAGAATGGTCATCTGGCATAGGGTAATAACCAGTGTGGCTTTCACAAGAGCAAATCATATCTAAGCAATCGAATTTACTCAATCTTGAAGAAAAAAAATGAACCTTGTAGAAAAAAAAGATGAAATCAGCTTCTCATGCCTTGCCTACAGTACAGCTGCTGATTCTGCCCTATGTGACATCCTCCTGAAGAAGCTCATAAAACATCTCCCGGAGACCGTACCAGAAGACAGACGCATGCAGATGATGTGATAAACAGCCCTCTGTGGGGCCAAGGAAGCCAAAAAAGAGGTGCGGAATGGGAATCTATCTCGAGCCATGAAATATTTACAATTTCCATTGATGACTTGGGTGGAGGGAGGGAAGGCGGGCTTACTGCGTTCACAGATGGCACTGAAAGTACTGTGCAGGCAGATCTGTGTTGGACAGCCCTGGGATTCACTGCTGACAGGCGAATGTCGGAATACTTGAAAATGGGAATGGGCTAGATTTCAACGAGGAAGGAAAAATGGAAAACAGCTTTTGCATTCTCTCTCTGTCTCTCTCTCTGTCTCTCTTCCAACTTTTTGCCTTTAGATCAAATACAGAGAACATCGTATCCTACTACCAGGGCCTCAATTGTTGGAGAAGAGTTTTTTTTGGCTACTGGGACTTTGGTTTTCTCATCTGTGCAATGGGGCAAAAGCTGGCTGGATCAACAAGCATTATCCTGTGTTGTTAAGCTAATGAATGCTCATTTCTGGCTTTACATATGAAGGGTTACCCAAATGGTAAGCATGATTATGTGTCATATAAAGGGCAAAGATCTTGACCTGGAAAGAAAATGAGAGGATAAAGTACTGAGACAGAATGAGGAAACACGGGAGTGGAAATTTCCACTCACCTCTGTTCCTTTAGTTGCTGTGTGGAAGAGAAAAAAAAAGTGTGTCTTTAAGTAAAGAATCAGGGAAAGCAATAAATGAGTGTTGTCCTTGACAAGGTCAAGACAATCTCTCAAATGTCCTACAATTTGGGAAGCTCTAAATGAAGAAATTACTTAATCTACCTGGGGGATTTTAGCTGTTACATAAACCAACATAAACAAGCCTCCAGATCCGACTACAAGGATTCTTTGGACAAGCAGCACAGTGCTTCAAATTGATGGGTTTCCTAGATTGCCCTTGAAACTCAATTCGCTGACA
>NW_022109491.1:55490602-55491913 GCF_000313985.2 Echinops telfairi
GGTGAATTGTGAACAGTGGGTGTGGAGAGGTGGCAAAACGTCTGGATTAAAAACTCTCTCTTAAGACCTACTGGACTTTCACCTGAGCACATGACTCTAGGCACTTGAGAACTAATTTTCTACTCAGGGGATCCAAAGTCACTAAGATAATAGAGTACAAAGGAACACATGCCAGGGCTCAACAGAAATTAAGAGTCAAAAACAAAATAGGCAAACATCTAGAATACAATGCTGAAACATAATCTTTTTTAAAAAGTTGACCATTCCTTTTATAAAAATTTATTTTAGTAGTTTTTAAAATAAGTATTTTATTATGTTTTTGTTGAAAGTTTATGCTGAAAATTAGAGCCCCATTCTACAATTTTATGCACAAATTGGTAAGTGACATGGGCTTAATTTTTCAGTCTATCAACTCCCTCATTGTTTTTCCTTTGATTGCACCACTTACAGTTGCCTAATTTACCCGTGCCCTTACTTTCTTAGCTTTAAAGTAAATGTTAAATGACTAGTATTACACAGATGATTTATTACAGGAGCACAGTACTCGTCTGTGTTATTCTTTTTGTTTTAAAAACCAGGCTGTTATGTGACTAAAAGGTGATCACGGGGGATGCCTTGGTCTCAGACGATCTCAGACGATCTCAGTATCAGGAGTCCTACAGTTTCAACCTGACCAGGAAGCCTGGACTTTTTAAAACAGTTTGAGTTTTGGTTCACAGTTCTCTCCCATTCTAGCAGTATCCATCTCTGTCTACCTGATGGGAATGGTCAGGAGTGGCAGCTGGGCACCTGTGAGTCTGGCTTCAGGGAAGATTGGCCTTGCCGAGACGAGGGAGTGAGGCACTTGGCCTGCCAACTACATAATTCCCTCGGAGTCACCATACTAGCTAACATCACACACCTCCCCAGAGAGAAGCAGTCTAGCTAGAACATCAGGGGTGAGTTAATTAAAGGTTTGCCCAAATATAGCAGGCTAATTTTTAACTGGATAATTTTGCCTGACATATTAAGGATGTTAAAAATATCCAAAAACTTGGGAGGGGGGGTTAAGGTTCCCCCACCTCTGGTGTAGAATACATAGGTTCCTAAACTTATTTGTTCACACCACCCCGTTTTCAGAAAAAAAGAAAATTACTCAGCAGCCCTTGGCAATGCAAACCTTTTGTACGGTAGCTAGCCCATCATCTCAGAAAAAGTGCAGGTGTCTGCTTTGGTAGCCTCTGCCGGGTGTTCCCGTGCCCTCAAGGGGGCGCTATCCTCCACTTTGGGAAACACTGCTGTAGACTCTTCATCTTGTAGACCAGTTTCTTC
>NW_022109491.1:55492013-55493608 GCF_000313985.2 Echinops telfairi
GAGTTTTGGTTCACAGTTCTCTCCCATTCTAGCAGTATCCATCTCTGTCTACCTGATGGGAATGGTCAGGAGTGGCAGCTGGGCACCTGTGAGTCTGGCTTCAGGGAAGATTGGCCTTGCCGAGACGAGGGAGTGAGGCACTTGGCCTGCCAACTACATAATTCCCTCGGAGTCACCATACTAGCTAACATCACACACCTCCCCAGAGAGAAGCAGTCTAGCTAGAACATCAGGGGTGAGTTAATTAAAGGTTTGCCCAAATATAGCAGGCTAATTTTTAACTGGATAATTTTGCCTGACATATTAAGGATGTTAAAAATATCCAAAAACTTGGGAGGGGGGGTTAAGGTTCCCCCACCTCTGGTGTAGAATACATAGGTTCCTAAACTTATTTGTTCACACCACCCCGTTTTCAGAAAAAAAGAAAATTACTCAGCAGCCCTTGGCAATGCAAACCTTTTGTACGGTAGCTAGCCCATCATCTCAGAAAAAGTGCAGGTGTCTGCTTTGGTAGCCTCTGCCGGGTGTTCCCGTGCCCTCAAGGGGGCGCTATCCTCCACTTTGGGAAACACTGCTGTAGACTCTTCATCTTGTAGACCAGTTTCTTCTCTAAACTGTTTACTTCCTGCTTTCTATTTTACTCAGATGAATACAGACCAATACACGTATTTTGGATGACCACTTGAAAGATTCTAAGACTCCACAAGACTCACCGAACTAGTGTGTAAAACACAAACTTTACGATTTATATTTTACCAGTTGTCTGAATTGTCCTGTAAAAGACTGGGCTTTCAATTCCCGTAAACAGTTACAGTCTCAGAAACCCACAAGGGGTCGCTATGAGTCAGCACTGACTTGATGGAAGTGAGTATGTGTGAGATTCTGATACTAAGTCTCAAACCGCATTAAACCAAACTGAGAAGGTATTAGGTTAAGTCTAAGAAATAGTTGCAACTATTCCCCACTCTAGAATTCCTGGTAGCATAGTGGTTACAGCATGTTGGGTTGTAACTGCAAGGCCAGCAGTTCAAAACCATGAGCAGATCCTTGGGAGAAAGATGAGGCTTTCTACTCCCATGAAGATTGATAGGCTTTGAAACCCAGAGAAGCAGTTCTACCTTGCCCTATAAGGACTCAAGGCCAAGAGGGAGAGCAAGACCCGCCATGTGCTTGATTGTTATCTATGCATTCACGCACATGCATTTATAGGCTCAAACCAAACTCACTGCCACGGAGTTGATTCTGATTCATAGCAACCCTACCGCACAGAGTAGAACTGCCCCAGTGGGTTTCTGAGACTAACCGTTTAGAAGAGTAGAAAGCGGAACAGTACTTGGGGATACAATGAGTTAAAAGATAATGGAATTTTCCCACAGAATGTTGAAGCAAGCTCCATTGTTTCATATATAGAGAAACATCTATATAAGCAAACCAGACCCTCTGGGGTAAAGTCCACTTTTACGCACAGCAGCCTGTAGAACAGAGAACTGCTCCATAGGGTGTCAATGACCCCAAATCTTTAGGGGGAAGACAGCCTCATCTTTCACCCACAGAATGGCTGGTGGGTAGGAATCACTTCCCTTGCACTTAACAGC
>NW_022109491.1:55494378-55495637 GCF_000313985.2 Echinops telfairi
TCTTTAAGGCTGCATATTATTGAACTGTATGTATTACTACATTTTGTTTATCCATTTATCCATTGATGGACTATTAGGTTGCTCCTACCTTTTAATTAATGTGGATAGTG
Organism: Echinops telfairi; assembly: GCF_000313985.2. NCBI lineage: Eukaryota > Metazoa > Chordata > Mammalia > Afrosoricida > Tenrecidae > Echinops > Echinops telfairi. The sequence goes on from NW_022109491.1 coordinate 55,494,489, forward strand.
CTTCAATGTACACAGGTATAAATATGCCTACGTCTCTTCTATGACATCTCTAGGATATATATGTAGGAGGAAAATTGCTAGATCCTAAGGTACAGTATTTTTCTCGTTTTTAAATGATGTATTTCATTCAGGTGTTGTAGAAGGTATATAGAGTTAAGGAGGTTTCTGCCTAATTTAGTGGTATTGACTGCACGCTGAGTGGTGCAGCCACTCTGCCTCTCACATTCTGACTCGTTCCTCCTCTATTAACATGAACGCACTGCTCCTATGTTGCATACCTACTTTCAAGTTGTCAATTTGATCCCACATAGATGGACCTTACACAGACATTCTTCATCATTAAACCTAAACTGTTGTTTGGTTTTCAGAAGACTTCAGGGGATATTTGTGGAGGTCATTTTAAAGATCATTTCCAGGCAATAATTTTCAGGTTAACTGTGGTGCTGGTGAAGAATACTGAAAATACCATAAACTGCTAAAAGGACGACCAAACTGTCTTGGAAGAAGTAAGGGCAGAATGCGCCTTAGAAGCAAGCATGGTGTAGTAGTTAGATGATTTTTATGTCAATTAGACACTCTTGGCTAGAGATGGATTCAACCTGACATCCAAGTTGCTGCCTAATGACTCTTTGATGGTATAAGCAGGTGAGATTCTGGGAACTGCTCTCTCTCTCTGCTCCTTCAACTTCTACTTTTTGGGACCCTGCCAATGACCCTGTGGGCTGCCAGATTCCTGCCATTTTTCCACCAACATTGCATCCACATGACTCAACTCTGTACTCAGTGGCTTGTCAGATTCCTGCATTCTGCATCATTGCATGTGGCTGAGTGAGTCTGAAGAAGGATTTATGGACTAGTATGGGACTTATGAGCTTCCGTTCGAGTGGGAGACTTTCTTTTCTTTTAAATCATTGATTGGGGGCTTGTACAACTCTGATCACAATCCACATATACATACATAATGTCAAGCACATTTGTACATTTGTTGCCATCATCATTCTTAAAATATTTGCTTTCTACTTGAGCCCTTGGTACCAGCTCCTCATTTAACCCCTCCCTCCCCGCCACCCCCTCCATCATGAACCCTTGATCATTTATATATTATTATTATTTTGTTATGTTTTACACTGTCCAACGTCACCCTTCACC
>NW_022109491.1:55497119-55500010 GCF_000313985.2 Echinops telfairi
GTACCATGCTATGTCTCTGATCTCATGGAAAGAGAGGCAGATCTTCATGGAAGCAATGAGGCACCCATTCCATTCCCCTCTCATTTTCCTGACTCCTCCTGTTGTTCCAGATGAATAGACTGCAATCATGGTGCCTCAGATTATTGCTTAAAATCTAAGAAAGCCTCAGTCGGTCCGCAACAAATTCTCCCTGCCATCAAGTCATTGCTGACTCATAGCGACCATCTGTGGGTTTATGAGACTAGAAAGTCCAGTCTTCTTCCCGCAGAGCTGCTGGTGGTGTTCAACTGCTGACCATGCAGCACGCAGCCCAACTTGTAAACATCACACCACGCCAGGAGGCATAAAAGAAGAAATGAACATGTTGTAGGCTGAGAAATGCCCTGATCTCATGACGCTGCACCTCCAAAGCAAGGTATTAAAACCCTGAGGTGACTGGTGTATATAAGCAGTCTCAGCGGCTATGCTTCTTTTGGTCACTGTTGTAAATATATCTGTCATGCACTTTTGTCGATTCAGCTTTTTGCATATGCACAACTTAGTGATAGCAAATACACCAATCTGCAATGCAACCCTGCCTTCAGTGTGGTTTTTTTAACCACTATTAACCAAACCGCCTTGTCTGGTAATATTCCCACCTCTTCTTTTCCCCCCTGAGCTGAGCAACCACTTTAGAAACTTTGGCTTCTATGTATTTGTCTCTTCTTGTCTTTTTATATGAGTGAAGTTTTACGATCACTTTCCTTTTGGGACGGACTTTTTTCAGTCAGCACAAAGTCTTAAAGATCCATCCGCAGCATTTATCAAGGTGTCCCGTCCTCTCAGTGGCTGAGTCATGCTTTAGTGTTGTTATGTATGTACACTTTTGTGTATCTAGTTATTGCATTATAATGAACATTAGAATATCATTTTCTGGTTTAGTTGCTGCTTGCAAGTATTTTGTGCATAAAAGGGTCGGTTAAAATCGATCCCTATTAAGGTTCTAGTTTATACATGGCAGGCTTATTTCACACAAAAATGTGTTTAAATATGTCTTTGTAATCAGTGCATCACTTCAGACTAGTTCCATCTTTGGTAGACTTACCTGAGTCTTTTGGGGGTTGCTTTCAAAAACCAAGATGCTTTTTATTCCATAGAAAAATTACTTTGAGCTCAAGGTTAATATCATATTTGTCACAAACCTGAAATAGTCCCAAATCATTGAAGATTTGCAGTAAGTTTATGGTAGCGTTGCTTCACATGAAACAACCGTCTTCAGAGGGATTGAGTGTTTTAAGGACAGCCTGGGATACCTCAAAGATGAGGCCCGAGGGAGGAGACCATTTCCCTCTACTAATGAGGACACTGGGACTGGAGTCCAGAAACGGGGTCAGAAGACTGGACAACTGCTATTGATGCACTAGTTACTGAGGAGGGGAGCTTACTTGGCTCAGTGTTTTCAATTTCAAGAAAATATCTTGGCCACAGCATCTTTGGGGCCGGATGGGTGCTCAAAACCTTACAGAGATCAACTAGTGCAAAGAGATGAACTTTCCATAAGTATATCAAGCAAACTCGAAGCAACTGAAGATGATGTTTATGGAACAAATTATCACTGGGGACAAATCGTGGATTTACCAATATGCTTCGCAGAGCAAGATCCGATCAAAACAATGGCCTCTAAGGGGATATGCTTGGCCAGCTAAATTCATGGCAGAGAAGTTAACTCAGAAGGTGAAGACTTTTTCTTTGGCGGGGCGTGGGGTGTAACCTTGATAGGACACACAATCATCAATGAACACGTTTTCAGAAAGGAAAGGACAAGTGCACTGGCAAGAAAAGGGTCAGAAAAATTGTGCCAAGGAAAGGTTTCCATCGTGAAAATGTGACTGCTCCTTTATCTCAGATAGCAAGGGCTGTCTACAGGAAGTTTTGTGAGGCACCTTTCCCCATTCACCTGGGATCCCTGATCTTACACCCCTTCAGATATCTTTTCTTTACAAAACCGAAGAACATTTAAAAGGAGCATGAGTTGATCCTTTGAAGGATTCCAAAGACGTGGCTTTCACGTGGTACAAATTAAAGGGTGCATTATTCTTCAGCTGAATGTGGGAGAGATGGAGACACCACCTTTAGAAAATGTACAGACTTACAACGAGGACATGTTGAGAAGTAACAGCTTCACATTTGGGTATTTTTGTTTAGTAAAAGATTCCATGATTTGGAAACCATGGATTTTTACCTACCTTTTATAAACCTGGGAGCAGTATGGCTGGTCAATCTGATGTAGTTCTAGTTTTTTTGAGAAAGTCGAATTTTATAATCTCACCAGCAGTGAATAAGGAGTCCAGTCTTCCCACATCCTCACAAGCATGCTTGGTTGTCTGGCCACTTTTTTGGTGCCACCTTCTTCTGGTTTTGTTTTTTTTTTTTTTTGGTGTGTGCCATTTGAACTTGTCTGTCGCCTCGATGATCTTGTGGGGTCATTGTGTTAATTTGTTGATTATATGTTGCTTTAGTTCATCCTGGTTTTGATCGTTTTGTTTAATCTATGCAGGCAATGGAGGGTGTATGCTGCTCCACCCATCTCTGGGTGGGTTCAGTGGTGGGTGAGCGTGGGCACAAGTCTCTGACTGCCGATCATGCAGAGGAGCCAGGATGCACAGGTGTTCTGCCCCATCTGTCATTGACCCGCTGGTGCTGGGGTATGTGATGGCACTTGCCTAGAGTGTGGAGTGACAGGGATAGAGGACGAGAGAGGAGGGTGCTAGATTCTGATGAATGGAGACAAACAAAATATTTAAAAATAAATCTGGGGGAAGTATGTGGAAAATAGGAGAATGAAGGAAGACCTATGAAGGAAAATAACAAAGAACAATAACAGGGACAAAAGTAAAATAAAAACAGAAGCA
>NW_022109491.1:55500638-55505045 GCF_000313985.2 Echinops telfairi
AGACAGTGAGGGACAGACAACCCTTCCTTTGGGATTGTAAACAGTGTAGAGGCCGTATCTGACCTCTTCTCACTCCCAAGGCTGATTGCCACAAGGCAGAGGCCACACGTGAATCCACCCTTCCGTTTCCTTACCAGTTCTGACACGATTCTCCTGCGGGCAGGACACTCTACTGTTCATCTGGGTTCAGTCATTCACTGCAATGGCCACCCAGAACTCACAGAGGCTATCAGAGAAGTTAACAAGCTACAATGCAGGATTCAGTTGTTGGGTTTGGACAGTTTCACCATGGCTGTCCCCACCAGCACACCTCTCTCTGCTCTTGACCTGGCTTCTGCCTTGCTTGGGCAATGTTACAAAGCACTCTTAGGGCTGCGGATGAATGCCCAGAGGGCATGGTATTTTGCTGATGTAAGCCTCAACTTGAAGGCTTACATCAACTCCAACTCCGTGGGCTAGCAAATACAGCTTCCTCAATTAAGTACCCAGAGGCACCCCGCGCCACAGCCTCCTGCTCAAAAGCATTCACCTTTCCTTGCTCTATGGGTGGGGAAGTCTGCCGCATTGTCTCAGTCTCTGGCTTCGGTTCTATTGTTTTTGTTTCTCTGGTGTCAAGGCTGGTTCCTGGGTCAAGGAGGCTCAATGCACAGAGATCCCAGGGTCCAAAGGATGTGCTCCACTCCTGCGTGCTGTCTCTTCTCTCTTGCTGATGGAAAGCTATCTTATGTCATCCCTGCTTCTGAGAAGGGATCCCCATCAGTACTGCAAATCACTATGAACCCTGTTAATATTCACTCACAGCTGAATCATATAATCCATCATTATCTTCCTCACCTTCCTAACTAGTCCCATCAGGAACAGAAGTTCTTTTGGTGGGAGTAACAAAAGCTACACCTGAAAACTCAGACTCACTGCTATCTATTCGAACTCACAGTGACCCTCTAAGATGGACTAGGACTGCCCCTGTGGGTTGCTAAGATTATAATTCTTTATAGGAGTGGAGTGCCTCTTCTTTCTCCAGCAGAGCAGAGCAGCTGGTGCTTTTGAACAGCTGACCTTGCAGTTAGCAACCCAACTCATAACCACTATGGCACCAGGGCTCCTAAAGCTGCCTAGAGGAGTCATATTAAATGTTCACAGCTGTGCAGTGATGAAAAAAATTGGAGGGAAGGGGTGAAGAGAAAGGGAAAAAAAAGAGAGAAGAGGGATAAACTGGGGGGGGGGGGCAGAGAGTCCTGGCCCTCCATAGGAAAGGGCACCTCTGAGCATTGGGTGGGGAGGGGTGGTCACTGATAACTGGAAACTACAGGCTCTGCTACCCATTACGTGGCACCAAAATAGGGGGATAGAGGAGGGAAGAAGGAGGAGGAGGAGAATAGAATGGGAGAAAAAAACTAGAAAGAAAGAGATATAACCTTAAAAGTGGCACAACACTGGCAGTGAGGATGAGGAGATTTGACCAGCAGGCAGTTGGCTGGGGATGGGGGTGGGGATAGAGAAAGAGAGTACACCTCTGGTCAACAAGAGGTTGTTCAAACTTGTCTATCACTAATGTGGGTGCTGATGCAAACCTGAGCACAGAGCCTGCTCTGATCAGAATGCTGTCTGCAATAGTGTAACAGGGCCATGAAGTCCTGGTTGACAGTTCACTGCTCCACATGCCCACCTCCTTTTCTCCTGGTTTCATTCAGTCTCTTCCTCTCATCTGTATTTGATCTACTTATTGATCCTCTACTTTGAAGCTCTGTGTTCCAGAATTGTAATCTATATCTATGTCACCTAGTTTCTCAAGTCTTTAGAATAGAGAGTCTGGCTACCGTATTTGCCTCGTCTACCAATCTTGGATCCTCCGCCTAAAATGTATCAATCACAAACACCTTTTCATACACACACACACATCTGCTTGCATGTCCTCATTTGTGAATTCTGCTCACGTCCTTTACCCTTTTTTTAATTGGGTTGTCTTTATGTTGTGAGGTTGTTGGAGTTTTCTGTACATTGTAGAGAATTAGACCTTGTATTAGACTGATATCTCTAGTCTATACCAGGACACTTATGAATGTATAAAAGTAGAGATGTTTATATTTTGAAAGGGAGTTATAGCAGATGTTCAGAGAGAGCTCAGTCAACTCACTTTGTGGGTTAATTAACGTCCTACAGGTCTTTCTAATGCAGGAGACTACTGGCCCAGGGACCAAAGCAAGGTGTGGGTGAAGCATAGCAGAGGGTAGTAGCATGGTGTGGCCCAGCAAGTCACATTAGGATTTCACAGTGTGGCAATGGGAGGGGCTGGCAGGCAGAGCAGGGTGATGATGCAATGAAACCTGTCCAGGGGGTGCAGTGTGGTGATCAAGGCAGCCCCATCAGGTCAAGGCAAGAAGGCAAGCGCATATGGGTGGCAAGGCCTCCATGGCATCTTCTTTTATCTAGGCTGCAGCCCAAAGGGGCAAGGCCCATCTGCCCCCTGACTGATGCTCTAGACTCAACCTGCATCTTCTTACAGGTGCCATCTTGGCACAAACAACTAACCATCGCAACTCTTTTCAGATGTCATTTCTCATGTTTCCCAGTATGCAAGTTGTGTATTTTCTTCTTTTGATAACATATTTCAATGAGTTGTTATGAGTTTCCACTTAAATAATTCATCTTCTGCTATTTATGAATTTTTACTTGTGCTTGATTTTTTTAAGTTAGGTCTGATACTTATGTAATTATATTTTCTTCCATTAGCTTTATAGGTTTAGAGTTAATATTTAGACCCTTGGCCCATTTTGACTTAGGTTTTTGCATGCTGTAGGTATGAGTTTTTTGTTGTTTTTGCATTTCCAGTTATCAGTGACCACCCCTCCCCACCCCATGCTCAGAGGTGCCCTTTCCTATGGAGGGCCAGGACTCTCTGCCCCCCCCCCTTATTTGGATCAGAATGGCATTGTGTGTGTGTGTGTGTGTGTATGTATATATACATATATAAACAAATGATCTTGCTACTTATATTTTTGAGAATCTAATATTCTTCTCACTAAACTGATAGCTCTTCAAATCGGAGACTATTTAAAAAAATTTTTTTTGAAGTTTCTGGAACTGTACCTAGCACATGCGGGTATTCTGCAGAACAAATGATTGAAAAATGTGTAAGTCTGGGTAAACTAGGGAAGCAAATCCACAGAAACTCCAGAGAAGAGTTAGGGGGGATGAAAAGCAATACTCCCAGCCGAGGAATGTCCAGAAAAGAAAAAAAATAAAATAAAAGGGACTGGGGAGAAAGCCTTGAAGGAGAGGACTGTGACCCTCCTGAGCAATAGGCCTTGCCATCTCAGCCTGCCTTTCATAGACACAGACACAAAATGGAAGAGAAATGTGCCTAGCACCCTGAGGATGGGCTCATGAGCAAATCTAAAATTTGCTCTGGCAAAATATCAGGTGAGCTTCCCCATACAAACAAGCAATCCACTGCTGGAACTGGGAATAAGATGCAGAAAGGAAGGGGAGGAGAGGCCAGTCTCAACGAGGGGTTGTGTGATTTACAGTTGAAGTTCAAAGTGACTTTAATACCATGTTTTCACTTTTTAAATTGTTTTTATCTTATTTTTCCAACCCACACAGAATGCACCTTGGTGTCAACAGAACCCCTTTGTCTTTGTAAGCTAGTTTGAAGCAAAATATCTGTAAATTACTTCCCATACCATCACACAACCAGATCATGCTGAGAAAATGGTCTTTGCAGGAATGCAGTAAATTGTTTCTGTCACCGAAGAAAATACAACCCGTGGAAATCATTATGGATGAGTCATTATGGGAAGGGGCCCAAAAAATTAACCTCCATCCATTTTCTTTGTCTTTGTGCATGAGCAGGATGTGCATGTGTATGTGTATGTATTTATTTGAATGCACCTGTCACAGTTAGAATTTTGGAATTAAAAGGAATTCATAGATCAGCTTGGACAGCTCCTTCATTGACATGCATGCAAGAGGGGAATAAGGAGGAAGAGCAGAATTCAAAATATGAGGCTGTTGAGAAGGTGCTTGTGTTATTGAAAGACAAAAGGTTCTGCGACTAAATGATGAGGGAAAGAAAGCTTTGATTTGAATGCATTTTTGAGGTTTTCTAAAGAATGCCAAGCACGAGACTGTTTTTCATACACACCACCTTTTAAATCCTCACTGCGATCCTATAGGGCGACTGTGGTGGGTGGGACTTGCCATCGAGTTGGCTCTGACACAGAGTGACCTTACTTACAACAGGACAAAACACGATCATTGGCATGTCTGGGTCCATGGTGACAGCCAATGTTCAATATCTTCTGACCTATTGAGCAATATTCTATTGCTGTCAATAGAGTTCCTATTGAATACTTTTCAGAAGCATAATGCCACTGCCTTCTTCCTTCTCACTGCCATCAAGTCAAT
>NW_022109491.1:55505306-55509240 GCF_000313985.2 Echinops telfairi
TTTTGAAATGCCAATGACGTTACTTTAAGCATTACAGCAACAAACTGACAGATGAGTGGTGTGGATGCTATCATGATACCCATTTTTTCAGATGAGGAAATAGCACTTAGATTGAGAAACTTGTCCAAGGGCACACAACAATGAAGTGTTTGCATTCGAATTCATATCCAGGTAGTCTCGTATACACACCCCTTGGGTGGGTGGGACATACGTTGTGTGAGGGCTATCACAAGCAGAAGCAGGCCTTCGGATGGGACCAGAAAACATGAATGTCACTCAAGGCATGTGCCAAAAATATTGAGAAGAAATAAATTTCACCTTCCATATTTAGCCAGAATTTTTCAGAAGAGCCTGGTGATTCCTTGCCCATCATGTTCCTTTCTGAACCTGTGGAGCTCAATGGGAGTCCAGCATGAGTGGCACTCTGAATTCCTTGAACTCCGTTCCAGCCTCTTCCTCTTTCCTTACCAATGAGAACTCCATTTCTAATCCTGTGATAATCCTTTCCCCTCTATAAAAACAGCATGGAATATAAAATAGTGTAGAAAGAGTATAGAAATAGAAAACAGTATAAAATAAATTGATGTATAAATATTTAAATATATATTATAGAAGTCGGTCCTCTTAAAGAGACAGACCTCCCTTAACACATGGTCATGGATTTCCACATATGAATTCAGGGACAGTGTACCATCATCTGACAATGGATTTGAATAGGCACTGCCTAATTTGGTGAGTGTGGGTGCAAGGTGGTGTGTCTATGCAGACCTTAATTGCCTGGTTGATGTGGTCAGTAGGACTGCTTCCAACACCAGGCCTTAGATGACTTAGGTGGCCAACATAAAACTTGAGATCACCTAAATAAAGAAAGAAAAGAAAAGATTAACACTTGGGGTCACCTTAGTCGCTGTTATGGACCATTTTATTTTCATCCAATGGCAAGTAAGATTAGTTTTTAAGTGACAAGAACTTGAGGATCTGTTCTTCTACACAGTCGGTAGCACCAAACGTTCTGTGAAGCCAAAGGGCTCAGAAGACACGCTGCAGCAAGTACAGCTCGTCAAGATTTGGATGAAGAGAGCGGAGGAGGAAAGGCAAGCTACAAAACCATGCAAGCTGGGAGGTTCGAACCATGCTCACCGGGGGTCACGGCTCACCTAAGAGGACTCAGATCAGCAAGCCAACTTGTAGATATTCTGCTCCCAAACTAAGATAAGAGTAAACAGGTTTGTGTGGTGCTTTGAAGTCTATAAAGAATTTCTCTCACATTATATTATTTTTAAAACGTTGCCTCTAATTTGCAAGATCTGTATTCTTACCAACATTGAACAGGTGGTAGGGCACTAATTCTCAACTTGAATTACATAGTTACATCATAAATGGTTTTTTGGAAAAGCTAGTCCCAACCCAGAATCCTGTGTCTTTGGTGTGAGGGAGGATTCAGAAGTCAGAATTGTTTTACAGTTTCTCCAAATAATTCTGATAGATAATGGGGTTGAGGATCCCTGGATTAGGACAGTATCTGTCAGTTGGCCAATTAAAGGGAATTGTATTAGATCTGGAGAGAGCATAGCACTGAAACAAATTCACAAACTAGAAGAGGAAAGACTGCACATACACCAATGGCTGTGTTGTCCGACAGAGGAAAATGGAGTGCTCTAAAGGAAGTGTCGACTGCCCAGCCCAAGGGGCCCACATCTGGAATATTCTTCTGAGCTCGGGGCTTCATCAAGTGGCATATCTGCACCACGGAGTTGCGCTTCCAGTCTGTGATGAGAAAAGAGAAGAAAGGGGAGCCGTCCCTTCAGATGCAGACTGTGTTCAGTCCAAAGGTGTTTTGGCACAAAGGAAGCCTGAGGAAAAGGGCTTCTTCGACCTTGATTTATACTCCACAGAAACGGAAAGCACTGTTTTGAAATGTCCTCAGCTCCTAGGGGACTCATTTAGCAGCGCACGGGCTCCTCTAATGAACGCCGGGGCCCACCGAGATTCTAAGCACCGTGTGGGGAAGATACCCTTCGCCAGCTGAGTTTTCACCGGCGCTTGGGAACAGTCTTACCTGATTTGATGAACAGGTAATATAACAAAAAATAATAATCAAGTCAACAACAATATATAAGGGGGCTTAAAAGCTTGGGGGAAATTTCTATTTTCACTTAATTCAATGTTTCTACAAGCTTTTGGAAATCCCTAATATACCAATGTTTAGGTACTCACTATGGGTCATGATTATGTAATGTACTTTAGATGGATATCTTTTTTATAGACAGTCTCTGTGTTAGTCTGGGTACTTTAGAGCAACAAATCCATAGAAACTCATGTATGAGAGATTTTTATATAAAGGTTAAGTGCACACCAAGAAAACATCCCAACCCAGTGCTGCCCAAGTCCACAAGTCCAACATTAACCCATATGTCTGACACCAATCCACAAAGTCCTCCTCCATCTCACAAAACACACACTATGATGCCAACTGCAGGAGGAAAGTCGAATCAGTGAACGTGTAAGCATCTCAGCACTAGCAGGGGTCTCCACATGGCTACTCCAGCACTCAGGGCTGCATCGGGGTAGATCCATGTGGCTTCTCCTTGGGGAAGTCTTGCAGGAAGTTAGCCTTGCCAGCTGAAGCAGAGAACTGACTAATGCAGTTGCACCCTGGTCCAACCATCACAAAGCAAGAGACTCAAGAACTAGAAAGGTGAGGCTCACCTAGCCATTTATCTCTCTGCCCTTCAATTAACCCCACATGTGTTTATCGACCAGGTTGGCACAATAAGCATTAACTATCTCAGTGTCCTTCCATGCTAGACACCTAACTTTGGTTCCCAGTCACTGTTTCTCCTGTAGAGCCCCCACCTTTCTGTCAGACTAGGAAGAAAGGTCTGGTGATCTCCTTCTGAAAGTCAGCCAATGAAAACTTGACTCACGACTGATGGTGGGGGACAAGGCAGTATTTTGTCCCATTGAGGATGGGTGATCATGAGTTGGGGGCTGTTTCCAGGGAAGCTATGAACAACAACTAGCATGCAATTAGGTTCCCCACTTTGCATTTTAGGATAAGTATCATGCCCAGTGTCATAGGTTTGGGAAGTTCTAAAACTGACACATGCAGCAGGCAATGCGACTGGAGACATTACTGATGGTATGGGTCCTGATGGTCAGTGCCCCTTCAGGTTTGCTACTTCCACTGGAAAGAGGAAGCCATTCATAATGACAGTTAGCAGGTACTGAGTACTTCTTGATGAGAGGAACTGTGTTACATCACTTAAATGGATACTCTCCTTTAATGTCCACAAAACGCTCAGTGGTGATTATTTTATTCTTGGTTTACTCTTATTTATCTGAATGCCCAGAACTATGTGACATAGCCCACAGCTGATAAGGGGCAAAAGACAAAGGAGGTCAGTGAAGCTTCTCCACCACTCGTAGGCTCCCATGCTGGTGAGGACACTAGCTTTTCTCTGAGTTTAAGTCTATTCCACCTCAATATCACATTCACCCTTCAAGAAGTGTGTGAAATGTATACTGCGAAGGGGTAGGAAGGTTTCTGCTCTGTGAACTCCCCAGGTTCTAGAAAATTTCTAGGTTCTAGAAAAGAATTTGCGCTCATTCGAATTGTTTTCCCTGCCCGAGCAATCTCAGACTGTGGCTCTGATACACCCAGGACCCGATGGCAGAGAATTAAATACATAGAGGCTACATCTGGACTGACTTGTGTGTATCGACAAATCTTTTTCCCTTGAGCCTCACCCTCCTCATTTAGAATCTAGAGATTAAAACAGCAACTTCTCAAGGTTGTTATAAGACATAATGCATGTAATTATATAAAGCACTTAGCCTAGGGCTTTACTAGTTGATTAATTGAAGCTATTGTTACTCCTAATGGCTAAGGGGACATGGCTGAATTTTTTCCCCCCTGACTGCTTGCAAGCAA
>NW_022109491.1:55511260-55512225 GCF_000313985.2 Echinops telfairi
AGGTCGTGCTGTTGAGGGGGAGTAAAATCCATGCCAGGAATGTAGAATTCTAACAGGAGTAGACAGTACACAGGGGCAGGCAAATGGCATTGGGGGTTGTACTGCTACGTGTCCTTAGGGATACCGTGAGGATAATCAGGTGGGACCAGCAGGCTGATGTGATTGTCGTGAGGAGTAGATGAGGCATACTTGCAGCTCTGAGTTGTGTGCGGAGTCCCAGCAAAGGGGAGGTTCCCCATACAAGGACAGAGGCAAAGAGCAAGCATGCGTGGTGAGCAACTTTGGCTCCTTGTGATCCTAGGCCAGTAATTTAACCTCTCTGGGATTTTATTTATTCATTACAAAATAGGATAAAAGTCAATACCTCAAAGCTTCATTGTAAAACAATAAGCCACTGTTATTAAAAGCGTCTACTTATGATTAACCAATAAATGCTCATCTAGTTCTTTCTCCATCCTAATGTTGCATGATACACCCAATCAGCATTGACAGTGCTCATTTAGCAGGCAGAGGAAACACTGGGAAGTGTGCAAGAATTAAAGGCAACAGGTAAATCCAAATACGGATACTATCCTGCAATACAGGCTGAACAAGTGTGGGAGGGGACACGCACACACATATAAATATGTATGTTACATATATACATACATACATATACATATGTATACTTATGGCAGAGGATATTTGTATGTGCATATATCCACTGATGAAGTAGAGCATACAGGGAGTAACGTTATGTAAACTTATTAGACATAATTCAACACTTTGAAAGAATGATCCATTGAGCCTAGGACTCAAGACCGTAGTTGCAGGGGACACAAAAGCCATTGGCATTAATACAGTTCAGAAAGACAATGTTCTACATCCCGCTTTGGTGAGTAATGGCTGGGGTACTAAAATAAGGTGACCAGATGTCCCGCTTTTGGCAGGACAGTCCTGATTTTTAACAATTTGTCCTGCGTCCC
>NW_022109491.1:55513090-55523573 GCF_000313985.2 Echinops telfairi
ATAATAGAAGATTTGCACTGTAAATATCTACCCCATTCACAATCAAAAGTTTTTAAAATGTTTACATAATAGCTTTTGAATTTATAAAAATGACTAAATATAATTTATCTATGTAAAAATGACTAAATATAATTTATCTATGTAAGGTAACCATTAACAAATGTTTACTTTAGTTTGAAGAACTTTTCTTAATTTTTTACAATAAAAGTTATTTTTTTCCTTTTGTGATTGCCTAATTTCACTCAGCATGATATCTTCCAGGTTTATCTCCATTATGAAGTATTTTGTAGATTAATCATTATTCTTTAATGGTGACTATTATTCCATTGTGTGCATGCACCATAGTTTACTTATCCGTCCGTCTATTGTTGTGTAGTTCCTTCTTTCTGCTGTTGTGAATAACCTGGGCGTGACTATATTTATTCAGGTTACAGTGTCATTTCCCTAGGGTATGCATACCTAGTAGAGACATTTTGGGGTCATATGGTATTTCTATTCCCAACTTTTTACAGAAGCACCCTGGTTTTCACCCTAAAAGGAACAGGGGTGTGAGGTGAAGGGAGGGTAAATTACTGGCTAGCGGGTACACATGCTAACTTGGGGAAAAGGCGAGGTCGGTCAAAATGATAGAGGTTGGAAAAGACACTGGGAGGTTTGCAAGAGTTAAATAAAGGTAACAGAGGTCAATATATCGACACCCCTGCGATGGTAATGATCTATGAGTAGATGTCTGGAAAGACAAGCAAGCTGAACAGGTGTGGGAGGGACAGTGGGAGTATAATCATAACTATGGACAATTGACAAAGGGTATTTGTATTGTGTATTTCCTTTTGCTGTAAGTATATGCATGCATGTTTAGATGACTACTTACAATTTTTAACACATCACTTGCTACTTACCAAAGAAGAATGTAGACCACAGTTTCTGTGTACTATGCTAATGGACCTTTGTGCCCCCGCCCCCTGTCTGCCACCCCAACCCCCCAAAACTCCCCCACAAGACTATGGTCCTGTAAGTTTCACCACAGGGGTCAAAATTATGATAACTTCTTAGACCTAGCCAAACATATTGGGGGAATGAGTCATTGAGTCTGGGGACTTAGGACTATAGTCTTTTTTTGGGGGGTGGGGGGGCGAGCAAAAGGTCCATTAGCATAGTACACAGAAACTGTTGTTCTACATTCTAGTTTGATAAGTAGCAAGTGGTGTCTTAAAAATTGTGAGTAGCCATCTAAAGTACAACAGTTGGTCTCTTTCATTGAGATGGCCCAACGGGGAGAGAGTGGGAGGAGGAGTGGTCCCACAAGGCAGGTTGCTGCTCTAAACAGCCTAGAGTGGTCCCTCTGGTGCTCTGAATGAAATTCTAGCTGGGAGAAAGGGGTATAGCTAACTTGAGGATTGTAGCAGCAATAACCCCAAACTCTCAAATAATAAATTAATAAAAAGAAAAGAAAAAAACAGGTTAAAGGAAAGAGATAAATAAAAATGAAATTATAAATATAAAAACTAGAGTGGGGAGAAATAAAAGAAACAGAATAGTAAAGAAGAAGAAGAAGAAGAAGAAGAAGAAGAAGAAGAAGAAGAAGAAGAAGAAGAAGAAAACGCACAAACACAAAGGGGAAAGGGAAAGGGTTTTAAAAAAAAGGTTCAATAAAAATCCACTTGCCACTTGGATCAAACTCTCTTGGCATGGGATATTATAGATAAACTGTACTCTATACTCACCATTGGTAAACCTACTGTGGCAGGAATTCAGTGGGATGGAGATATGGAAGAAGATGAAATGATTGGAGAGAGAGAGAGAGAAACAGGGAAGGAAACTGTGATGATTAATTTTATGTTCCAATTTGACCAAGCTCTGGTTCCCAATTGCTTGACCAAACACCAGTCTAGGAGCTACTGTGCTGTCATGATTAAATTAGTAAGCCTTGGATAAAGCATATCATGTCAAAGCTAATTTAATGTAGGGCATCGTAATTAAAATGTAATTTAATGCTGCAGTAGAGTGGGTCTGAAACCTAATCACTTTTGAGTTTTAAAAAACCAGAATAGACACATAATCACAAACCCAGGAGGAAGACAGGTGGGAGAAACAGATGCAGCTGCAAAGATTGCTGGCCCCAGCAATCTGGCCCCGTCTCCCCACACACCAACAGTTCCACCCTGACTTAGTGTTGTAGTCTCCCAAACTGTGAGAAAATACATTTCTGTTCTTTAAAGTCATCCACTTATAATATTTGTGCTCAGCCACACCAGTCAACTGAGAAGAGCAAGGAAGGGAAGAGAAAGGAGAAGAAAGGGTATTTGTCTTGTTAAAATAAACCCTATTGCTTGCAAGTTTTCTGCATCAGCAAATCTTTTAATGGGGTAAGATTTAAAAGACTCGCTCAGAGTAAAGAGAAGAGGAAATGGCAATGGAAGGAAAAACAAAGAGCAAAAGGAACCAGCTAGAGCAAAAAGTGTACTTTGAAGTACAAAATTCCAGAAAAGTCATATTCTAGACTTTGTGAACCTTTTATTTTGCTACATTTAATCATAACACAGCAACATAAATGTTCAAAGGGAGAAATAAAATGCACAGAAATATAGTCATACTCAACCAAAAATCAAATATAAGAAGATATAAATTTAACATCAGGTTGATAACCGCTTGCTTTGCTAGCACAAAGGATTACAGCCTTGCCTTTTCAATTTCTTTCCATCATAAACAAGTTCATAGTAATGAAGTTCACTTTTAGCTTCAGCTAAAAATCAAAGTGTGACATGCAGAAGGAAAGGCACAAAAATGGTCCAAAGAAAGGGAAAGGTCAGAGAAAAATAGCCAGTAGGACAGCAATAGAAATGACTTCATTCTCTTCTCTCAGTGCCCTTCAGGCCAGGAAGTTCTCTGGCACGTCTAACTTAAATCTCCCCCGCAATTTCAGTCAATTTCATGTCCTTCTGGGGTCCACTCTAATAAGAAACTGTGACAACTTACAGGCTTAAAATGCTACAACACAAAAGGACAAAAGAAGAAAAAAAAGGAATTCACTGGCTCCTGCTTCTGAAGTCTTGGATTTGCATGAAAGCAGGGCCGGAGTGAATGGGCAGAACAGCGAGTACAGTGACGACGGAGAGAAGTTCTCCCTGATATCAACGGGAAAAAGCACTTGAATTTCCTGTCTTGCTGCCTCCAGCCTTCTGCTGACAGTATCTGGAAATTGACTTGGATGCCTGGTGCTTGGGACCAATGTCATCGAGGAACCGAAGGGTCCAAGAACAGCACCCCTTCATCCTGACACTGCTTCCTGATGGACTGTCTCAGGGCTGGTGGCTGCCAGTTTTGCTTTAGTCTCTGCAGTGCTGCTAATGCTGCTGCTGCTGCACGGACCCACCTCTCTTTTAAAACTGTGACTTCCCTCCTTGTGAGAGCCCTGACACTGGTTTCAGACCACCATCTAGATGCCTTCTACTGCTCACCCAGTGTCCACAATCATCATCTCTCTTCCGCACCTGCTCTGGAACATACTGGTTCCTCTGGTTGGACTTTTGTGATGCACATCTCTTTCCCTCTGTGAAGCCCAAGAAGTCAGGGAAATCTCCAAATCCCACTCCACAAGTAAGTTTTTCTCGCAGCTGAGCCTTGACATTTGCTCTGAAGACCAGTGAAGATGCTAGTCTGATTCCACCTGCTATTTGGATCTCCCTCCTATAGGCTGGGCCCTACATGGGTGACCAGAGCACGTTCAGAAGGCCCCTGAGGGTCTATTGTATCCTTGATGAACTCCAAAGGTAGAGAGGGTTGTGTCCTTAGTATGCCTGAGATCCAAGTAAGACTTAATCTCCCTTCTCCAGCTTCCAAATGCTGGGACATTTCTTATCCTTATCCCTAGAAATAACTAGACCAACCTTTCTTATTTTCAAACCTCTCACATCCCTAAGAGGATATCCAGTAGCTCATTGCCATCAAGTTGATGCCAACTAATCATAACCCTGTAGGACAGGGACAAAATTGTCCCTCTGCGTGTCTGAGATGGTCATTCTGTATGAGAATAGAATACCCCATCTCTCCCCTGTGCTGAGATTGGTGGTTTCCAACTACTGACCTTATTGTTAGCGGTCAAACATGTAACCATTGTGCCACCAGGGTTTCTCAAGAGGATATATTGTATATATAAAAGTCAAGGATATGAGCTTTAATATCAGATACTTGAGTTGGATATTGCTGCTTATTCCCTAGGTAACCTCAAATAAATTACACTTTTTAGCTCCCTGAAAAATAGGGTTACAACTCACAAATTGGCAGATTGAAAGATTCAGCATGATTATATGAAGTTCTTAGCATATATGATGTTCTTATCAACATAGAACTACCACTGAAAAACAGTTAATGAATTGTTTCTGCTTCTCTGGAGTGCCCAGGTTTCCATAATTGCTCTTTAAGAGCCTTATCATTGTCACAGAGATAAATCTCGGCTATTTTCAGGCTTGAGAGCACGTTCCTTTTTCATGAATCACACATATGCTTCCAGCCAAACTGTGGTTCCACAGCACTGAATTCAACCATACTTCTGTGAACTTCTGGGCTTCTTCTTATGCCCCAATACATAGGGACATTATTCCTGTACCAGAAAAAGTCTCAAATCCTGGTCATCTCATTCTCCCTTGAAGTTTCCAGTTCACTCACCTTTCTACTACTATCCTCTAGGACTGTAGGAAAGCAACCGGAATCCACTTTATCCATGATCTCAATGAATGTATGATATCTGTGATGGCATACTGTAACTCATCTGGTCTGGTATATGATCAGTAGTGTTCGGTACATCCAATCTGTTCTTCAGGTGGTCTTAAAATTCAAGTGGGATGCACTCAAGTTCATATTTTGGTTCTCATGGACTTGAATTCAGAGAAACATTAATTTAAAGACAATTGGTTTGGTTTGTTGGCTTCTTTTACAGAATGGAGTTTATGGTACAGTGGTTCTAGGGTAGACTTTTCTTCAACTATAACTTGAGCTTGCATTAAAGAATTTCCTCCCCACTGACTTTCGTGGTTGGTGCATAAACTTAAATAATGGCTGTATTAACTGGTCTTCTTGTGAAATTACTATCACATATTCCATTGTACTTCAAGATAGATCTTGAAATGTTATTTTTGATGGTGAATGCCGCAGTAACAAGCAGAATGTTACCTAGTGCATTTAGGTGTTTTATGCCATCTCTACAAGTTTCAATTCTTGTAACCACATCGCTTATCTTTGATCATGCCAAAATTTACCAAAAATAGTATGTGCTATATCTTAGAGTATCTAAACCACTACCATACTCTCTGTGCAGTCTAACGTCCTCCACCCGGAGAAAGAAAACAGATGCTTTTTGAATAAAGGTATGATTGTTCTTAGAGCTTCCATTGACAAATAGATGCTTGTGGGCATTATAAGAGGGCTACAGTACCTTCAAGGGTTTCTCCTCAGTACCTAAGATTAGTGGACTTACCTGTTATCAACCACACGGCAAGCTGGCTGTACACTGCTCTGAGGAGCCTGTGGTCTCTGACTCACCCTTAACCTGTCCATAATTACAGGGTCAAGTAATAAAGTTAATAAGCATTCCAGTTCTAAAGCATTCTGAAGCCACACCCCAAAGGGAATAGTGATCAATTAGTGAGGTCTATGTTGATTAAGAGAAAGAGAGAGACAGGGCTAAGGTTTCACTAACAGCTCTTTGACAGGGACGCAGATTCAAGGATGCAAGATAACTCTGGGAGCCTGGAGGACGCAGACGTTTATGCAATTAGCTATGACCTGGGAAAATTATTTCAAACATGGTCCAATCCTTTTCCTTTTGGCATCCACTGCATTGTCAAGTGTAAGTCATTTCTCCCTCCCTGGAATCTGGCCTGACCTGTGACTTGACTGAAAAATGAAAGGGAAAATGTGTCAGGTGCAAACCTAGGAGTCAGGAGTCCTTGACCCTCTCGATGCTTTTTTGGAGTCCTGTTTCAGTGATGAGAACGAGACTAGCAAAGCATGGAACATTAGAGACCATCTGGGCCAGAGTGGAGTCATCTTAGGACACCCAAGGCCACTCATTCCCCAGTTAAGCCACTAGCTGACTGCAGACACTAAAAGAGTTGTCAGTGAGCTAAATGCCTGTTTGTTGTTTTGTGTCACTGAGTGTTGTGTTGTGTTTGTTTATTTTTCATATATAGCATCATTATAGTAATAGATAATGGGACAAAAGTAGAGACAAAAATAGATCGCATCCTAAAGACTCTGACTTTCACTATTTATTATGTTATATTATTATCTGGCAATGTACCTCTGATCCCATCTAAGAGTAGTGTAACAGACTGGTAGTTCTCTATTTGTTGTGGACGTTTCTTTTTAAACATGTTTCTCTTTTTTAAAAAATAATTATAAATTCATAGGAAGTTGTAAAAATAGTACAAAGAGAACCAGGTGCTTTTTTGTTTTTCTTTCCCCCTTCAATCTGTTGCAGACCAATACTCTGGTAAAATACAACAAAAAATAATTACCAGGAAAATGAAAAGAAAATGGGAACAGATAAGGAAAATACCAGCCTCAACTCTTCATGATTAGATTCAACAGAAGTTATACAATTCCTATGGCATTTCTAAATATGTGTTCTCAGTTTGTGTGTTTCATTACAGAGCACTAGCAAATGGTTCATGGAACCAGTTCACAGACCACCTTCTACGAAGGATGACTTGAAATCTCCTGGAGATCATTTTATCTGAGAAATGGAGGTTAAACGAGTATATCTAGGATCATTTGATTCAAATGATCTTCTCATAGACACAATTTTCAAAACAGGTTGTTTTTAAAGTGCCCTTTACCGTAACTACTATAAAATAGTGTTTTAATTGTTATGAACCCTGGATGATAGGAAGAAAGTGGGAAAAACAAAACAAAACAAAACAGTGGAGTTAAAAAGTTAACAAACAAAATTTATGTTCCATTCCTCTACAGGAACTTTTTCCCCCCTATTGACCTTTTTCTCTCTCCAACAATAAAAACAAACATAAAGAAAATAGCTAAAAATAAAACAGAAATGAAATATAAGGCTATGTCATTGTTTAAGTCACAGTGTTCAGTACGCTGAGGTCTAAGTGCTTGCAAGTCAGGCTACTAATTGCAAGGACAGGAGTTGGAAGCCACCAGTTTGCCTTTCTGGAGAAAGACCAGGCTTTCTACTCCCAGAAGGTTCATCTAGGAAACTCACAGGGGCAGCTCTACCCTGACCCATGGCGTTGTTATTAGTTGGAATTGATTTAATATCAGTGAATTTGGATTTTGAAAAGCATAACACAAAATTTTAATTGCTTATAAGTAATATATATATGTGTGTGTGTTATTAAACTTACTTCTAAATAAGGATAAAACTTGCCACCAACTACCCCCTACTACTCACCTTCACTGGATTTTAGGGAAGAAAATTGCTCATAAGTGACAAATCTCATGCTTCAGACAGGACTCAGAAAGAGAGAACTAGTGAAACCCTACTTTCTGCCCCCCAAAGGACAAGAGTAGCAGGGGACGTGTGACAGATCTGGACTCCAGCCCAGAGGAGGATGACACAGGTGGAGAACAATATCCAGCTCCATCTGTCTACCACCATGGCATGGCAGCCCACTCTGGCCCCAGCTCTTCCAGAATGAGAGTGTGGTAGTCACCTACTTGAAGGATTCAGAGTGTAGGGGGTAGTAGGGGGAACCGATTACAGGGATCTACATATGACCTCCTCCCTGGGACGAACAACAGAAAAGTGGGTGAAGGGAGACACTGGACAGTGTAAGATAAGACAACATAATAATAATTTATGAATTATCAAGGGTTCATGAGGGAGGGGGGAGCAGGGAGAGAGGGGGGAAATTGTGGAGCTGATGCCAAGAGCTTAAGTGGAGATCAAATGTTTTGAGAATGATGAGGGAAATGAATGTACAAATGTGCTTTACACAATTGATGTATGTATAGATTGTGATAAGAATTGTACGAGCCCCCAATAAAATGATTTAAAAAAAGAGTGTAGGGGTGGAGTCTAAGCTGTCAATCTGGAGATAGGCAATGAGACTTCTGTGTGGGCATGGCCTTCTCCTGAGAATTCTGGTACTTACTCCTTGGAGGCGGAAGACACACTCTCTCTCTGCTACTCCCTGGGAGACATTACAGAAGACAAGACACATGGATGCAACCAGACCTCGGAAGCTGGTGAAGCCACAGAAAGACCCCTGCCAGCCCTGAGATGCTTACAGTGCCACTGGACCCGAAGACTTTCTACCCATTGGCTTGTGATCATCTTGCATTTGGCTTCGTTGCATGTGTTTTGTGAGTCTGAAGAGGACTTTATAGATTGGTATCGGACATATGGGCTAATATCAGATTTACGGCCTTGGATCAGACTGGGTTGGGATATTTTCTCCATGTTCAATTGCTCTTTTATATAAACCTCTTTCTTATACATATATGTGTGTCCAAGGATTTGTTTCTCTAGTCTACCCAGACTGACACAGAGAGAAACAGTGTCATTGTGCACAAGGAATCTAAACCTCGCACACCATAAACGATGCTCCCTTCGGTCCCACTGGAGAGAAAGTACATCAGACTGTCAAGATTTAGCATGAGGGGGAGGAGCAGGCAATTTGTACCAGTTCTTTCCCCCAAGTTAACAAATGAGTTTCTGTGCTCCAAATGCTCCAGTGTTTCACTTGACTGGATGAGACAGAAACCAGAGAATTAGAGGAATCATCTGTAAACTTTCGACATCTGCTCTTATCTCTTTACAACCCACTTAATCTCAAAAGCCAAGTCTGGTCACATCATTATTAGGCATTAATGATTTAATGGTGGCCTAGTGATGTTAGATTAAAAATTCAAAGTCGTTAGAATTGTTGGTATGGCCTTGGTCGCACAGTGGTTGTGAGTTGGGCTGCTAACCCAACTGTCAACAGTTGGGAAACTATCAGCAGCTCCACGAGAGACAGATGAGACTTTCTATTGCTGTAAAGAGGTACAGACTCAGAAACCCACAGGGGAAGTTACACGTGTCCTACAGGGTGAATGACATGTGAATTGGAATCAACTCGATGGAAGTCAGTCTGGTTCTTACGGATTCCAGCATGGATCCCGTTCATCACTAATCTCCATACAATCTCCTTCTTACTTACTCTGGCCCCTTCATACTCCCCTGGTCTCACTCCTCAATTTTTCATAGATGTTGCTTTATTCCATAGAAGGAATTTTATCTCTTTTCCTACCCTTTTTCTCCCCCTTTTTCTACTAACTTCTCAGTTTCATTTCTCAGCCTCATTTCCTGAATAAATGCAATTCCCTAAAGCACATGTCATATAATCTGTCTAGCCTTATTTCTTCTTCTTAAAGAACATATGACTATTTCAAACACAGAATTATGTGTGTTGTTTCAGTTTAAGACAGTTCCCTAGTATTGGGCTGTGAGCTCTATGATGGTAAGTAAGGTCCATTTAAGTTTTATTTTTATCTGTATTTTTATTAGATAGAAAGAACTGGTGGGTCTAAAATTCATGGCCAAATTCCATATTCGATTGACAAAGCAGAGCAGTCCAAGGTTATTTTCCAATAGAGTTTGAATTTAGATCATCTCAGAGTGAAACCCATGCTTCATGCTCCAGGAAATAAAAAGAGAGAGAAATAAAAAGTGTGCTTGGAAAGCACAGCTAATTAATGTCAACTTGTAAAGGTAAGCCAATGACCTTGAGTCCTACAGATTGTTGAACTTCTCTGTGCTGGAGACAATGGTGACAGTCCATTATGATGGGATTATTCCATTCCCTACCCTCAATCAGGTTTCCCTTTGACTGTGGCCTTACTGGTCAAGACTAATTAAAATAATTATTCTCTGGTCTCAGTTAAAGGCTGCTAATACAATCTCCAGTGGCAAAATTGTTTATAGTCCAGAGAGCCTGCTGGAATCTCCTACCCTGGTTACACAGAAAAGTAGAGAATTGTAATTGTTCTAGGATAGATTACTCCTTGAGGATGGCATTTAGATAAAAGCTTATCCAACTTGAAAGTACTTGTCTATTTATCCAAAATTTAAGCATCTCAAGGAAGTTACATGAAGAAGAATAATAGCCTTTATATTTCAAGTTGCATGAGACTTATTACTACTAATTAGTACCACTACTAATTAGGTAGACCTCTCAATGAACCCCAGGGACCACTTTGAAATTGTATCTTTTAGGCTGTTTACTGTGTTGTTATCTTGGCATCTCAGTTTGATAACTCTGTTTTAATACCTGTTGCAATAAATGGGGTGAGGGCCATGTCTGCCTTCCTCTGGATTTCCTATTGCCACCAGGCAGGGGCCACACGTGCCTTCAAGCTCCATCCTTCTTTAGCTATTCTAAGCTGGGTTTGAGATTTTGTTGCAATAGCCAGACAGAACTCACAGATGATACTCGCAATTATGGGGATTATTAAGAAGTTCATAGGTTATCACAAGTCA
>NW_022109491.1:55524506-55533122 GCF_000313985.2 Echinops telfairi
TAATGCATTTGTCAAATCTGCAATTCCATTCTTGGAAATATTTTTCAAATATCTGTTTGGATGGCTGACAGTACCTCCCTTGTATTTTATTTTTCCTTCACCTCTTCTTTGTCCTCAAAGCGCTGTCCTTTCATGACCCTCTTTATTTGTAGAAACAAAAAGAAGTCGCATGGAGTGAGGTCAGGTGAGTAAAGTGCATGGGACAAGAGAAGCATGATGGGTTTTTTGCCAAGAACTGGTGCACTGAGATGTCTGCCTGAGCAGGTGCAATGACATGATGGCAAGACCAGTCCCCATATCTGCCACAAATCAGGCCTTTTTTGTCTCACACTTTTATACAATCTTTTCAGAACCTCTAAATAGGAAGCTTGATTAACAGTCTGAGCTGGTGGAACAAACTCCAAAGGCACTATCCTCCTCATGTTAAAAATAAAGAAATAAAAATGGGCATCTTCTTGATCAGACTTCACTTGAGGAGCTTTTGGGGGGCATGTTGACAATGGTGTCTTTCACTGGCTTGACTGATGTTTGCTTTTGCATCATAAGAATAGCACCATACCTCATTACCAATAGTGACCTTGAAAAAAAGAAGTCTGGGTCACTTTGGAGCTGTTCTTTCAAAGCAGGGCATATTTCCAGCTGATGCTCTTTTTGTTGGTCAGTCAGAACCCAAGGCACGAATTTCTAGGTCCCTTCTCATTCCCAAAGCATCCATTACAATTCTATGACCGGAGCTCCAAGGTAGTCCAGATAATCTCTCCATCTCTTCAGTGGTCTGTCGGAGCATTATGGTTCTCTTCAATCACAAGTGCACAATTTTTGTGGACATTTTCGTCTGTTCGGGAAGTTGATGGATGTCCAGAACGAGTTTTGTCATCAATCAACATTTCACCATTTTTGAAACAGAAAGCCACTCAATACACGAGTTTTTCCCATAGTGCTGTCCTTGCAAGCTGTGTTCAACATCACTGCAGTTCCTGCGGCATTTTTTCCCATCAGAAATGAAATATCACCGTTACACACTGTTCTTTTAAATTGTACATTACAAAACAGAGGTTTGAAGGAAAGTGCTTTTACAAAAAAATTCACTGTTACCAGAGAGAATCTTCCCAGACGACGCCACTGGTTGCGCAAACTCAGAGCTGGTTGCTGGAAGCTCACCTAGTGGGAAAAATGCATACAACAAAAGCTCCGCCCAGCGGAGCCTTTTCTGTTTGTTTGGGTTTTTTTTTTTTTTGGGGGGGGGGCACACACACCCCGTATATCACTTGCATAGCTACAAAAATATCCCTTTTTCTACATAAGATGCTCCAAGATGACTGTGTGCCAAGTATGTAATGCACAGAGATAGCCCAGCAAAGTACACTGATTTCATTTTTAAAAAGATAAATTTTAATCTCTCAGATGCCTTGCCCTTTGGTTACATTTGCCTTGACCATCAAGCTCATAAATTCTAACTTCACATTCAGATACAATCTTCAGTCCTAGATTCTGAGTTTTAAGATTTATCATGTCAAGTTAAGCAGAGAGTTTCTGATTTTAGGCTCCAGTTCATATCCGTAGAACAAACAAATCTGTCTTGAGAAAATTACAGCCATAATGCTCCTTGTGAGACCAGTCCCTGGACAAGACCTTTGCGGTTGGTACAGTAGGGGGTCAGTGAAAAAAATAGGAAGACCTCCAAT
The DNA here is from genome assembly GCF_000313985.2 of Echinops telfairi. Lineage (NCBI taxonomy): Eukaryota > Metazoa > Chordata > Mammalia > Afrosoricida > Tenrecidae > Echinops > Echinops telfairi. Next base: position 55,526,192 of record NW_022109491.1, read on the forward strand.
GAGATGGATCTGCAGTGGCTGCAGTCACAGGTTTAAACAAGCAAGTGTGAGGATGGCACGGGACTGGGCAGTTCTTTGTTCTGTTGCACATAGGTCGTTATTGTTCGGCCCAATGTGAAGACACCTAACAATAGCAGGTCAGAAAAATATTTTGATCTACGCTAGTCTCCACTTTTAAAACGTTCAGAGTATAATAGCCATTTCTGTAAAATGTAACGTCAAATATCATTGAGCTAGAATAGCACGACTCTACGAAACTTGTCAGAGCTCACCAGATCTACTAGCATTCATTCATGAAATTACTTTCTATCACTTAGAGACCACAGAATTAGATATGTTGTCCTAGGAAGGCACAAAACATAAAGAAAGAGGTTAGATGTAAAGATACGGCAGGGATCCTCTTTCCTCAGTGCTCTTTGGAGGACTGTCTATTCCAGTCATGCATGGGTAATAAAGTCTGGATTTGCACAAATAGAAAATAAAACTCAACAAAATGTATAAAACAACTATTTTTAGACGTTAAACAATGCACAGGAGATAAAGGTGATTCTTGAAAGAAGAAAAGCTAATGTGGTGAACTTTACCTGCATCTTTCTGTATGGAGGCAGTTTCTGCAATCAGCATCTAAGTCCAGGAACCCAAACAGATTGCAGCAGCCTTGATGAATTACAGAACGGAAGAGCCTCCAGGAATTGCAGGAGATGCAGAGTTCCAGTAGTACAGAGTTCCAGAAGATAAAGGCTCCAATAGAAAAATTGCTCTAGACATTCACACACATGGTTGTGGGAAACAGAAGGATTTCTCTCAAGCTGTCTCCCCCAAAGATATGCCAGACTTAGCTGCTTGAGAATGACTGTACAGTTGGAGGTCATCAGAAGTGGATTGGGGGTCATTCTCTCTGAGAGTTATCAGCTGCCTAGACCAAGCAGACACCACTGTTTATCCCACAACAACTAGGGCCCACTCCCTTCTGATAAGGATAGTAGTTGTCTGTTTTCTTGTAGGAGACACCAGAGAGGTCAAACCCGCCCAAGGATGACCAAGGTTAGGCTGCCATCATGAATCTAGGGTCCACCCATCTTGTCACATGTATAACCCTAAACCTTCCCATTCCGATGGGCACACCCCTAGCTCATCCCCTTCCTGTTATACTTATGCCTATCATAGATCCCCTTCCTACAATGTGTATGCCTATTGTACTGCCCCTTCCTGTGACGTGTGATTCTGTAATCATGTCCCCCTAAAGTGATATAATGATCGGTTAGCAATAAAGAAAGAGTTCTCTCCAGAGCCTGGGAAGCTCTCCCTGGTCCTGGCTTCCCTGGGCCCTCTCTGACTCTTGGGCCAGGGGAGGCTCCCCGTTCTTGGTCCCCGGGGGCTGCTCCTGCTCTCGTGGCCGGGTTCCCCACATGAGGACCATCAAATGGAGCTAAGGTGAGCAATGCTACCATGAATTGTGTCAGACTCCATTACTTGACTCTATCGTTTATCTCTCATGTTCTCTATGACTTTACTATAATCTTTACTTATTATCGCTGTACAATTGTGCCTACCGGACCTGTGATGATTTGTGGGGAACCCCTCTCCCCTTCACCCCACACATGGTCCCTTTAAGTCTTTGTTTCAGACAGGGCCAAGCAAAACAGAGTGTGTGGCCTGTAAAGAATGAACTATTTATCATCTGGACTTTTACAGATAAAGTTTTTCAGCTTTTTCACCAGAGATTACACATGAATACAATGCATACACTGAAAGTCTGCCTTGTGGATTTAATAGCAGATGCGACCTACGGATTTAATAGTTGATTTTGTAGCGGATCAAAAGAAAATACCAGTAAAATTAAAGATATAGTAAACGAATCTATCCAATATGTAAACAAACACAAGACTCCGAATGAACTAAAGGTATCCTTGGCGACTTTTGTGATGTCAAACAGAACGGAGAAGATGACACCCGACTAGACAGCGTTATGTCCTGTCGGGTCACTATACATCAGACATGACTTGACGGTACCTAACCACAATATAGACGTAGCTGAAATAGCAGAAGGACAGTAGATATAAAATGTTTGAAAAAGTACTAGAAAATATTTAAACCAGAAAAATATTTGAAAAATGCAATGGCTTAAGGCATTCTAAAGATGATGAAAATTTTATAGAGCCTACAAATCAAGGAAGCTTTGTGAAGTCCAAATGTGATAAGCACAAAGAACACCCAAATAAAGATACATCAAAATCAAATTGCTTAAAATAAATGATAAAGAAAGAAAGATATGGAGAGATTAAGAAAAACTACTGGAGGAAAGAAGTTATATTACATACAGATAAACAAAGCTGAGTGAAAGCAGTAAATTATGCAAAGTTTAAATCAAAATAGCATGTAAAGTACTTTAAAAAAATAAGCTGACAAATTAGTAGTCTATATTAGCAAAAAGTCCTTTAAATTGAAGGCAAATTAAAACTGTTCAAACACACAAAAGCTAGAAGAATTTTTCAAATGAAAGTTATTGTTACAAGGAATTTTAGTTGTGAATGCAAGGGAAATTGTTGCAGATAGAAAAATGTATCTCCATAGAGAAATAAGCACTTAAAATGAGCAGGAATTAATTTTTACCTCCTTTAATGGACAATTTGTTAAACAAATTTAATGAAAGTAGTAATGAAGCAAATTCTGATAATTTAAATCTTAATCTGTAATTACTTAGGAAACCTACCTAAAATGGCAATACTTAAAATTCTGGAGAGTAAGTCATTGAGTAGAGTGATGGTCATGAATAATGTAAAATAATAACAGAAAATTATAGTAATGTAAAATCAACTAAGGAATATCCAGAAAGTAACCCCTATGTGCAGTATGATCACAACTTTGTGGGGAAAACTAGAAACAAGTAATAAGATGGCCAAAGTAACCACAACTGTACTGATAACCATGATCTAAATGCACCAAGTAAAAGACAGACATTTCCAGACGTGCAAGAGCTATGAGTATGACACATGACCAGACAGTGGGATGCTCTGTGGGGTCACTACATCTTCTTTAAAAGGGGAGGGAGGGGAAAAATGAGGACCTAATGTCGGGGGTTTAAATGGAGAGAAAATGTTTTGAGAAATGATGTACAAATGCGCTTTACACAATTGATGTGTGTATGGATTGGGATAACAGTTGTATGAGCCCCTAATAAAATGTTAAAAAAAAAAAAAGTAAACACACATGTATGCTCACACAAAAGGAAAAGTAAAAAAATAATGTATTGCTACTGGGATTGCAGTTCATACATGCACATATTTATTCAAATAAAACATGTTTCAACATGTCTTGATCATCAGTGGATGACTGTAGACACAAGCTGTATGTGATACACTTGTCTTAGTCTCATGAGGGTGTGTTAAAAAAGAGGTCTAATTAAAGTAGTGCCTTCCCAGGGATTCTGTCAGGCCTGGTACCTTCACAGCAGAGAGGTCAGTGAAGAAGATTATGGTAACTCTTTGTTTGATTTCGTTTTGTCAATTCCCCTGGGAAAATCTTGAGAGATTTTATTAAAGGATGTAAAACAACACAGGTGCTTATTTTGGAAGATATTTTAAGAAAATCACATTGGTGAAAAAAAGGCCAGGGAGCTGTCGTGGTGAAGTGTTTGCCATGATAACAATGCTCCTCTCCAGGGTTTGAAGGGCCAGGACGGTCCTAGGAGAATTTAATCCGGAAACTTTAATCCATCCACCCTACAGCTCTCTACAGCTCTGATCTCCACACTTCAGACTACCTTTGATTCTCCCAAGTAAAATAAAAACATTTAAAAGGAACATGAGTTGGGTTTTTGAGAGTGCTAAAGTTACTCTTTTCACATGATGTAAAATTTGAAAGTACATAATTACTTTAGGAAGGGTGAGAGCAATGGAAACACTGGCTTAAGAAGGCTACAGACCTACATGGTAGAGACGCTGAGAAGCAATAGATTTACATGCTAATATTTTTATGTAATAAGGTTTCTATAACCGTAGAGCAGTACTTTTGACTTAGTCTCAAGTGAGCTTCAAAAAGTTTGTGGATAAATGGAATAAAATGTGGAAAATAAAATTTGCCCCTGAAATTTTGGGAAAATATTTGTATATCTCCCTAATGGCACTGTGGTTTTGGTAAATCAGAAAGCACCCACCAGCACTTTGAAGGACAAAGATGAGACTGTTTGATTCTGTAAAGATTTATGACTTGGAATAGACTTGATGACAGTGTGTTTCAACAGTGGGAGATATATATCTATGGTGCTTTGGGTTAGGGATTGTACTACTAACCACAAGGTCGGAAGTTCAAATCCATTAGCTGCTCTGGGGGGAAAAGGCAAGGCTGTCTGCCCCATTAAAGATTTATAACCCTTGATCACTTTGCATTGGAAACAGTGCAATCAAGCCTGAACATTTGGCTTTATTCCTCAGCAAGTTAGATTCAGAAGAGGACATGGAATGAGGGATATCATTGCTGATATTATATCAGATCTTGGCTGAATACAGAGAATATTAGAGAGATTTTTACATTTGTTTTATTGACTGCAAAGACATTCCACTGTGTGGATCATAACAGATTATGTAGAACCTGGTGAAGAATGAAATTTCTAGAGCATTTAATTGTGCTCATGTGGAATATGTATATAGAACAAGAAGCAATTTTTAAAACAGAACATGGAGATATTGAATGGCTTAGAGTCAGGAAAGGTGTGTTTCAAGGCATCTTTTACCAGAGCCATTCATGCTCATCTCTATGCTGAGCAAATAACACAAAAAGTGACCTCAGAACTGCAAAAGGACTCCGTGACAACCTGCCATAGGCAGAGGACATGACCTTGCTTATTGATAGCTGAAATGATTGAAAGCACGCACTGATGAAGATTAAAGATGACAGTATTAATTATGGATTGTACAGCAACATCACACGCAAAAATAGTCACAACGGAACCAGTAAGCAGCATCAATAGAAAAACGTTGTGTTATCAAGGTCCTTTGATTGGCATCTCTAAGGAAGCAAAACCTCAGAAGCTTGTTGTTGTTAGGTGCCATCGAGTAGATTCCAACTCAGAGCAACCCTGTGTCCAACAGAATGAACCAGCACCCAGTCCTGTGCCAGCCTCAGTGGTGCTGATGTTTGAGCCCATTGCTGCAGTCACTGCATCCATCCGTTTGGTTGAGAGCCTTCATTTTTTTCACTGAGCCTCCATTTCACCAAGCATGATGTCCTTCTCCAGGGACTGGTCTCTCATGGTAACATGTCCAACATATATGTGACAAAGTCCCTGCATTCGTGTCTCTTTCTGGCTCTACTTCTTCCATGACAGATCTGTTTATTATTTTGGCAGCCCATGGTATTTTAAATATTCTTCGCCAACACCGCAGTTCATATGCATCAATTTTACTTTGGCCTTCCTTATTTAATGCCCAACTTTCACATGCGTAGGAGGCAATTGAAAATACTATGGCTTGGATCAGGCATAACTTATTCCTCAAAGTAACACCCTTGCTTTTCAAGGGCACGGTTTTGTGCAACAGATTTACCCAAGCAATTCATCATTTGGTCTCTTAATTTCTGCTTACATGAATATTGATTGTGGTTCCAAGCACAATGAAATTCTTGATAATTTCAATCTTTTCTCCATTTATCATGTTGTTAACTTGGGGTTCAGCCATAAGGATTTTGGTTTTCTCTACAGAGAGTTGTAATCCTCACTGAAGACTGCGGTCCTTGATCTTCATCAGCAAGTGCTTTGAGTGCATCTTACTTCAAGCAAGCAAGGTTGTGTCACCTGCATATCGCAGGTTGGTAATAATCCTTCCTCCTATCCTGATGTCATATTCTGCTTCATATAAGCCAACTTCTCTGATGATTTTCTCAGCACACAGTTTGAGAAAGTAAGGTGAGAGGATACTGTTAACGGAGATGGTCTGAAGGAGTTGCCAACATCTACTGGGTTAAAACAAAAGGAAGAACTTTATTGTGCTGGCAAGTGGCTCAGCAGATTTGTATTCAGAGACTAAGCCCCCACCTTAGGGAGGGCTCCACCTACATTTCCAGAGGGGTGAAGGGAGATGAGAAGGATTAGGATTGGCTGTTTCAAATGTGTGGTGGGAAGGAAGGAGAGGGTAAGTGAGCAGAAGCATTAAGCATTAACTTTATGGCTTTGTTCTCTCCTCAACATGAGTCAGCAGCAGGGTGTTAGCTGTAACAATCGCATGAGACTGAGGGGGTCTATGTGCTCTTCCCCCTGAAATGGGGTGCGATCTCAATACAACCCTGACACATATAATTCCTGATTTTAAACCATACAGTGAAGCTCATGTACATAGAAATGACACAAGCCATTGTAGATCCTGCAAAGTTCCAAGTCCATGGATCAGATGTCGAGCTGGAGGTTTCTCCTGACCCATGTAGCTGTAGAGGCTGATAAGCTAAATATCAGAGGTCAGTCAGCAGGCTGATGGCCACAGATGTGAATGATTCCAAAAACAGCAAGGAAGTTTGCAAACTGCTGACTCATACATTACAGTGGCTTACAGACTCCTGAGATCAGCAGACAAATTAGCAGGACTCAGCCTCAGTGCAAAGAACCAAAAGTCAGATGACAGATGATGACAAGCCAGATGCAGGATTCCTATTCAGTACAAACAGAAGAACTTCCATAGACATATGTATTGGAACCAGTTCCCAGCCCTGAGGAAACTTCCTTTCAATTGATTGACAGCCCATAGAATGTCTCATGAAAGTGATTACATTATATCGGATCTCATCATGGGAGGGACTATATCCCAACTGACAAATCACTGAGAGTAATGGCCCAAGCAAGTTGACACAGAACCTTAATCGACACATCAAAGATTTCATCTTACATGGATCCTCAATTAAACCCATACAAGCAGCAGTCAATAAATCCAATGACATATTGCAC
>NW_022109491.1:55536151-55544818 GCF_000313985.2 Echinops telfairi
TAGTAACAAAAAAGTAAATATATATATAAATTTAAGTGGCAACTTATGTGACTGGGGAAGAGCCCCTCATGCTTCTAAAGCTCGGTTGCACCTTAATCCATAAAAGATGAATGAGCACGCCTTGTCTCCAGGACTCACATATTCCACTCACTGCTTGGCGGTCCCCCACATGGCTCTTTCTGGGCTGCAGGTTTTCTCGCCAATCAGGTTCCCTTGCTCCTTGTTTCTGACCTTTTCCTTCTGTTCTTAGGCTTTTTCCTCCTGTGGTCTTTATGAGACATTGCTACTCTCCAATCTTCTGGGATTAAAGGAAAACCATGGGAAATTTTAGATTTGGGAATATTCAGCAAAGCTGGTTCAGGTTTGAGCAATAAGGTGATTTGGATTCTTTTCTTTGAACTGGGGTACAGTGGTTATGAGCTAGGCAGCATTCCTCATGGTCTGCAGTTGGAAACCACCAGCAGCTCAGGGAGAAAGACTGGGCTTTCTACTCCATCAACAGTCTCAGAAAGCCAGGGGTCACTCTGAGTCAGCATTGACTCGAAGGGAGCGAGTGTTTTGTTTTATTTTTAAACATGGTTATTTGGATCAGTTCACTAACTACCACAATACATAGGCCACCACAGTTTGTTAGACTGTGGTGGCTTGCATATTGGGAAGTTATGCCAACAGTATTTCAAATAGCAGCTAAGCCTCCCAAGGTGGATAGATTTCATTGAAGTTTCCAGACTAAGATACACTAGGAAAAAAGTCTTGTGAGCTACTCTGAAAAGTTGCAAAAAAACCCAAACCATAGATCACAACAGCATATAGGTTAATATAGTGCTGCAAAATCCATTCGCTAGATTATAACTCGCTTGCTGCCAGGGAGTCACTCCTGGCTCATAGCAACTCCCTGTGGGTTTCTATTTATGGGAGTAGAAAACCAAGTCTGTCTCCTGCTGGTGGTTTCAAACTGCTAGCCATGCAGATCTCAGCCCAACATGTAACACTACTATATCCCCAGGACTCCACTCAAAACACTAAGTGGCTGCAGTAACCAACAACCAACAACCAAGAGGTAGTGCAGGCCTGAGCATCATTTATCTCTGTGGTAGGTGGAGTTGCCATGAGTTGAAGCTGACAACCAAAACAACAAAGCATCAGTGGCATAGCTTCTCGCCTCCATGGAGGGGACCTCTTTTTCATTTCTTAATGCTACTGAAACATAAACACAAGTAGAAGGCTTTAGTGTACACAAAGTAATTGTCTCGCATTATAAGAAGGTAGAAGTCCAAAGTCTAGGTGCTGATTCTATGGGAAAGTTCTCTGCCTGTGGGCTCTTCAGGAAAAGTCTGTCTCAGTAGGAGATCCACAGAGATGCTGGCCTCGTAGATTGTCTGTCTCATCTCCAGATTGTGTTGATCTTCTCTTATGCCTAATCTGTTCTTTTACATCTCGACAGTGATTGGTTTCAAACACACCCTGCATGAATATGGCCTCATTCCATTAACAAACAAACCCTATTCCCAAATAGAATTATAGCCATAGGCATAGGACGTAGGTTTATAATGCATATTTGCGGAGACACAGTCTTATACATAACATCAATCTTCTCCATATAAGTACTGTCTCAGGTTAAACTAGCTTTCTTGGGAGGGGTTGCTAGGCATCAGCAATGTGCTTTGCTTAAATTAAACTATCCCTACTCTGGTGCCTGGGTGAAGGATAGTAGACAGAATTGTAGAGAGACCTGTGTGTTGTAAATCAGCTTTCTGTAAATCCGCTTTCTCACAGTCAAGCCCCAGGGTGGCATTACTTAATCAATAACAAGAATGCAGAGAGAGACAATGGGAGTTCACATAAACTGATTGCTGCATCTGATTTTCTATTAGCAAGTGGAAGAATGGTGAAAATTCTTAATTTCGTTGAGCTGCCAGATGGATTCACTAATGGATTCACTAATAGTTACATTGTTATTAGGGTGAAGTAGAGAAAAAGAAAGGGGCAAGTGGATGAATAGTCAGGACCTACACCCTTGATGGAAAGTTCTTTCCAAGTTGCTAATGGAGAATCCACAGGCCCTGGAAGAGCATTGGCTCAAAACTTCTGGTCCCCAGGATCAACAGGGAAGGCAAAGGATCACGGAACGGGAAAACATGCTGTGCTAAACTGGGGAGGAAATATCAAATCCTGCATTCTCCTCTGAGATTGAGGTTAGCACTTGTACTGTGTACTCTTAGCTTTGTCTACAAAGCACCACAAATCCCACATGAAGAGGAAAAAGCAGTGCTCACTATCCAGATACTTCATTCACATGATTTCATACAACTTTCATCCAAATGCTTGGCCCCCATGAAGAAATACTGCTAGGTGCTTCTGTAACCTCAAACTTACCTAGCAGTCTTATCTGACATGAAACAAAAAATACTGGGACGGTACATAAAAGGACATTAAGTAAACAATAACAAGTCAAATTGATTTCAAGTACAGGTGCTTCTAACTCAATTTGTCGTGAATTGGGAAAAGAATGCAGATGTCTAGATTACAATGTTTCCTTTTAACAAAATGTTACGAATGTGTTAGCCAAAATGCTACATTGTCAAGGATTTCATTTACCTTGGCTACACAAGTAATGCCCCTGGAAGCAGCAGTCAAGAAATAAAATCATTTGTATTGGGCAAATCTTCTGCAGAAGACCTCTTTCTAGTCTTAAAAAGCCAGGATGTCCTTTTGGGGATTGAGGGTACCTTGGTATTTTTAATCACTTGATATGCATGTGAAAGAAGGACAATGAATAAGGGAGACATAAGTGTTTGTGGTGTATCCAATCCATAAGGCCCAGTTCAAAACTACCAACCACACCTACTGCTGTAAACAGTTACAATCTTGGAGACTCATAGGGGTACAGGGAAACTCACTACCTTGACCTATAGGTTCCTTATGAGTCAGCATATCTTAGTTATGAGGTTTTTTTAAGTGAGTGTGGTCCTTCTCCTCAGTTTACAGAAGACAAACTAAAGACACATAGTGAAGGTAGGGAAGCTTGCTCTAGAGATTCACCAAACAAACAACTCTAAATGTCATAGAGGTCATTCTGATTCATAGTGACCCTATGGGACAGAGTAGAAGTGCCCCTTTGGGTTTCTGAGACTAAATATATACTGGCACCGGCAGCCTCACCTGTCTCCTGAGGAGCAACTGGTAGGTTCAAACCCCTGACCTTACAGTTAACAGTTCAGTATGTGGCCCACCACACCAGCAGGGGTCCTCAAACACATGGAAGTGGAGTTAGCAGTTCAGTATGTGGCGCACCACACCAGCAGGGGTCTTCAAACACACGGAAAGTGGAATGCCTTTGCTCCTAATGAGTGAACTGTTGGAGTTTAAGGTTGAGTAAGGCAACACCAGGCTGCACCAACAGCTGAGATGGGCCTGAGGGCAAAGAGCATGACTTGAGGAACGCAGAAACATCAATGCAGAGTTTAGGCCAGGGAAAGGTATGCCTGCTTTCTGGTCATGAGGCCAGGGAAGTGCAGAAAGGATAGTTTATGCAAAGCTCATAAAGCAGTACAGATGGATTTAGATACTCTTTAGGGAGTTTCAAATTGGATTTCCACACCACCACCACCACCACCCAACACACAAAACGTGCTATAAATCCCTATCCTTATGCATGTGGTTATAACCGTATTTGGGGCTATTCTTTCTTTTTATGTTAATAAGCCAACATTCATGTAAGGCATATCTTAAATTTATCTCTTCTGAGCTATAAAAGAGCGGATGAAACAACTAGCAAGGCAGGGGAGATGAGGAAAGATAGATGCCACACCCCATAATGATGATCGAAAAATTAAAAACAAAATCTGAGAAGAGACAAGAAGTTTCCTATGTGTTCAAGCCACCCACTTGTACTTTTGCTGGAGCAGCCCTAGATGACTAAGACAGGGAGCAAGGAAGGTCTTGGGGATTTCTTCACAGAGTGACAGATTTGGGGTTTGAAAAGGTCAAGTTGGCTACAGAATTGAGACTGCACTGAGAATCCATGGTTGGCATAGGATGTAGGAAACAGGGCAAGGTAAAATGGGGGGTTCGGAGACCTGTTAGATGCTGTGTGGATATTAGTGTTGATGGAAATGGACAATCATAGGGCTAAGTACACTCAACCCACAGATTTAGTTGCCCAGGCCTCAACCCAAGTACTTCCATCAGCCTAAGAGCCCAACAGAGTTCAACTACAACTTAATTTCCCATCCAAGATTCAGCACCCACCCACCCTCCCTCCTCTCAGTGAAGGAGTCAGGCATCAAGCCTCTTCCATTTTCCCTGTATTTGAGCCTTTGTCAGGGTGCCTGTGATTTTCTTCAGTTTTTAAAATGGTAAGGACAGTAACTGCCATGAAACAAAACCATGTACATTCTAAATCTTCTGTGAAGTAGACACAGTTTTTCCTTGTAGAGGCAAGTTTGAGATAAATAGCAGAGAATCAGTAAATTATTCAGCCTATGACCTTGATGCTTATTGATTCCTGCAGCTGTTTATCTTTCTCTAGGCTACCATGGGGGGGGAAATAACAAAACTCCAAAAAACAATTATCACTTAATTATAAAATTGCTTGGCTTGAGAGAGCCTTCTAGTTGGTGGTTAAACACTTTGCAAGCCACCCAGCCTGACTGAAGCTGCTGCTTAAAATTCCTCACCACAAGCCCATATGCTTCATAATGCTTTGGTACAGACAAAGCAAAAAAGAAAAAGGAAAAGAAGGCAGGAAGAAAGACAGAAAGAAGGAATATAAAGAAAGAGAGTCCTTGGAAAGTTTTAGCCAATGAGATGACTTTAGCAGGATAGGGGTTACCTATGAGATTGGAAAATAGATCCTGGCAGAAACCAGAGGTGGTGAATATTGATGGTACATAGGTGACTGACAGTACTAAGTAGTGTTTTCTGAAGGTGGTAGTAACAGTGGTAGTGACAATGGTAGTCATGGTGTTGCTGTTGTTATATCTGTAATACTTATAGTAATATTTTCAGTTTAAGCAAAATGGGAAGTACAAACATATGGTATATACATGTATACATATGTTATTAATATCATTTTTATACACACAATTTCTTCTGCAAACTGACCTCAGTTTGGACAGAAGGCAAGGTATTAAGGCAAGACCTGGCTCTACCTTCATTTCCTAGAAATGTGTTTGTCACCGCTAACACTAGAAGTCACTCTGAGAGGTCAAGGCTTGAACATCAGAGTCAGGTAGGTGAAAAAATAAATGTGTTGGAAGTTTGATACAACATTTAGCCCAGCTTTGACTATTTTTCCATATCACCCTATCTTCCAGCACCCACTGTCATTGAGCAGATTCTGACTCCCAATGACCCTGAAAGACACAGTAGAACAGCTCCTTTTAGGGTTTCTGAGACAGTATGTTTCATGGGTGCACCTTATCTTGGTAATGGTTAAAACATTTAACTTGCTGAATCTGTGGAACATTCAGCAGGAAGAGAATAGACAGAGCCATGGAGCCCTGTGCCAGCTCCTCTGCCAAGAGATTTACCTGGAATAATGCATATGCTTGCTCTGACACTATTTTCTGATCTTAAAGATGTGATGGATGAGAGCATTTCACATAAGAGGGAAGGTGGGCCGAGTCTGAGATGTGCCCACCTCCTCAAGATCTGTCTCCTGTCTCTGCCTAAATTGTGGTAGAGACTTCCAGGTCCCTAAACCATCTTTTTTCTGAGAGTCACTGATTGACTCTCTCAACATCAAAAATGAAATATTAACTTTCTTTAGCACCTGACACACTGACATTCATGTAAGCCCTCAGCATTTCTGGGAGGACTGTCACCCTCTTGTGACCACATTATTTTGGAAACTGATGTCTAGATGTTGGGTTTGAAGTCACATCTTATCACTTCTAGTCTAGAGCACCATATATACACTCAACCTTTCTTTCCATCTTTCCTTATGGTTTCTCCCTATGTTGATAATGCCCTGATCCCTACCTAGTCTCCAAAACCAAAAATCCACTGCCATCAAGTCAATCCCAACTCCTATGGGACAGAAGGAAATGCCCCTTCGGGTTTCAAAAGCTGTAAATCTTGATGGGAGCAAAACCCCTCATCTTCCTCCTTCAGAGTGATGGGTGATTCAAACCACTAGCTTGCGATGAGTACGTCATACCCCTAGCCTCTTTGATCTTCTTGCTATTCTTCAAACCCGTCAGGAATGTCTCAGCCTCTGGATACGTCTTCTGTCTAAAATACTCTTCCATCTAATTGCCACATAGCTCACTGTCTCCTCTCCTTGAAATACCTACCTGCCCACTGTGGCTCATTGGGTTTCTATTGCTTAGTGTAATTTCTTCTCCTCTCAGCACACGCATTTTACATATAATCTTTTGTATTGTCTGCTTCTCCCAACTAGAATACAGGCTCCATGAAGGTGAGGAATTTTGTCTTTCTCTATATTGTTACATGCCAGTGCTTTGCCAGTGTCTGATAGGCAATATAATCTCAAAAATATTTTTGAATGAATGAGTGAACTTCTATATTCTTACACAGGAAATAGCTTGTAGTAGCATAAAACTTCATATTTTTATACTACTTTCTAAGTGAGAAGAAATATCTGTATAGCGTGTGTGTTAGTCCAGGTAGACTAGAAAAACAAATCCGAGGAGACTCATATATGTAGGGGAAACAACGATATATCAGAGAGTTTTGTGTCGATTTCCGGCAAGATAGTGATTGAGTAGCACATACCAGAGTGACTCCGAAGAAATCAGCACAGGAGAGTCACTAAGAGGGACTGCTGAGTCACAGGAGGAGCAGCATAAAGATACCATATAGACTTGAGTATAAGCTGACCCAAATATCTGCTGAGGCACCTAATTTTACCACAAAAACTGCATTAAAAATGTGCTGAAAAACTCAGCTTATACTCGAGTATATACGGTAAGTAGGCACAAATCCACTAGGTTTTGAGGAGCTGGATTTTTGGTTTACCATTGTGGAGGCCGGTGGGGGTTTAACCTTAGCCCCACAACTGTCTTGGACAGAGCCAGGATCCTTTGGCTTTATCTCAACAAAGCCACAGCTTGCCTCTGCCTTGGGGGAGAGTTTAAACCCCTCTTATCCCATGGTTAGGGATCAGGGCTCAGCTGTATTGTTACTTTTGTTTCCCTCTCTTCTGTTCCCCCCACAGTCTCAGCAGGCTCAGGGATATTTGTGTATGTGTGTGTGTGTGTGTGATTTTTCTTTTTCTCTTCCATTTTCTCTCACACACCACTGCCAACCTCCAGACCATGCCCCTTAGGCTAGGATATTTATGCCTGCCCTCCACCCAGCTGGGAGAACTCCACCCTATGCAGCATAACAGGAGGCTGGGGAAAGCCCACCCACCTTCCTCCGGGGGAAGTCCTGCCAACCTCCCTCCAGGAAAAATCCTGCCCACCTTCCTCCAGGGGAAATCCTGCCTGCCTGCCTGCCCTCTGATGTGCTTAACATGGGGCTTGGAAAATCCTGCCTACCTTCGAGGGGAGACCAGCCTGCATAGCTCATGGAGCCTCTGGGGTTCCACGTGACTGAGGGAACTTTCTCCCACCTGCCACAGTGCCTCACACAGCCTAAGGCAGCTCAGCCAACACTTGCCAATATTCCACACTGCTACGGGAACCTCTTCCCAACCTCCGTAGAGCTCTAGCTGACCAGGGCTATTCAGCCCACCATGCACAGTGATCTACACCAAAGGAGGCAAACCCACCTGCCTTCTGTGGCACTCCTATTGCAATGTGCATGCCCACATGCCCTCTGTGGAGCCTCAAGTTGCCATGGGCCACCCAATCATGGCTTTTTATGAAATCACCCAGTGCAACACCATCCTAACAAGTCCATAATCACCCAAACAGCATCCCCTGAGAGGAACATCCAACTTGCCCTCCAAATACCAGAACATTGGTTGACTAGGGGAAAAGGGAAGTCACAGGAGGATAGTGCAGTTGACCAATCCCATAATGCAATTAGCTGCAGGCAGGTCGAAGAAGCATTCCCATGAGTCTCCCTGAGAGAGCCTAGTGTTCTTTGACTCAATAGAAAATGAAACAGGGCTCCTCTAAAACAACACAGAACAAACAGAAACCAGCCCCAACAAGCTAAAAACAAAAACAAAAACAGGAGAAACAAAAAGCAATCTCGGAAAATGCCCTGAACCTAACAACATGCAAAGAAGAAGCAGACATTGATCTGCAACAGAAATTTTAAGAATGCTGCTTGGTGTCATACAGGATATGAGAAAAACAATACAGAGAAAGGATTAAATGATAGAAGAGATAAATACCATATACCAAAGGAAAATACAAGATCTTAGGGATGAGATTAAAAAAAAAAAAGTAACAAACTCATGTACTTCACCAACCAACTGGAAGAGGCAGAGAACCACACCAGTGACCACCTAGAGGTCAGTCAAGCAGACTTTAACAAATGGGAACAAAAGTCTCTTAAGATTATCAGAGAAGCTGAAGAAAACCTTAGAGCTATGTCTGATGCTATGAAGAGGTACACCATCAGAATAATTGTATTACCGGAGGAAGACACAACAAAGAAGTCAACTGCAAAAATAGTGAGAGAATTCTTGGAGAAAGAACTTCCCTACCTTAATTAATGAAAACCAGGAAACCATGCAGGACGTTC
>NW_022109491.1:55546050-55564007 GCF_000313985.2 Echinops telfairi
GAAAGTACTGTTAATTGCAGATGATATAATTTTACATATGGAAAATCACAAAAGCCCCAGAAGAAGAATAGTGGAAGCAATAGTGGAATATGGCAGAGTGGCAGGATACAAGATCAACAAACAAAACTCTATCAGACTGTTATGTACATAGCCAATCACAAATTGTAATATCTAGGGATATATCTGACTAAAAAAACAAAAGATTTGTATGATGAAAACTACAGTACACTAATACAAGAAACCAAGAGTGACTTCAACAAATGGAAGAATATCCCATGCTCATGGATTGGAAGACTCAATATAGTAAAGATTGCAGTTCTGCCCAAGGCGCTATATAAGTTTAATGGAATCCCGATACAGTTACCATCATCTTTCTTCAAAGAATTTGAAAAACTGATTACCAACTTCTTATGGAGAGGGGAAAAGCCCAGAATTAGCAGAGAACTCCTCAAGAAGAAGGACAGAGTGAGAGGGCTTGCTTTACCTGACTTTAACCCATATTATACAGCCACAGTGGTAACAACCACATGATATTAATATGACAGATACTCGGACCAAAGGAAAAGAACTGAAAACCCAGAAATAAAATTATCAGCATGAAGATAACTGATCTTTGATAAGCGTCCCCAAAATATCACATGGGAAGCAGATGCCATCTTCAACAAGTGGTGCTTGAAAAAATGGATATCTACCAGCAAAAAAAAGGAGGCAAGACCCTTAACTCACTCCATTCACAAGAATAAATTCAAGGTGGATCACAGACCTCAAGGCAAGACCCCAAATTATTGGGTTCATCAATTAGGTAATTGGGACTAACCTGAGAACTTTGGTGCAGGGAATACATTGACTATCAAAAATAGTTAAGGACACATATACGGATGAGACTAACATTAACAAGTGGGATATACTGAAGATAGAACACCTGTGCACATTGAAAGAATTCACCAATAGAGTAATAAGAGGGCCCACAGACTGGGAAAACTTTAGCAATGACACATCAGACAAAGTCCAGGTCCAACAAAATCTACTATACTCTGCTAGCTTCCAAAAAGAAAAAAACTAACTGCCCACTGAGGAGGTGGGCAAAGGACCTGAACAAACATTTCACAAGGGTGTAAATCTGAATGGCCAATAAACACATGAGAAAATGTTCCTGATCATTAGCCATAAGAGAAATGCAAATTAAAACAACAATGAGATACCACCTAATACCTTCAAAGATAGCCCAACTCAAAAAATCAGAAAGCAGCAAGTGTTAGAGAGGCTGTGGTGAGATAGAAACTCTCATCTACTGCTGTTAGACCTGTAGGCATGTACAGTCACTGTGGAAATCGATCTGGCAATATCTAAAACAGATGAAAATTGAGCTACCATGTGACCCAGCAATCCTCCTACTGGGCATATACCCAGGAGAGGCAAGAAACAAATCACGGCTAGACATCTATGCTCCAATGTTCATCGCAGCACAGTTCACAATTGCAAGGAGTTGGAAACAACCCAAATTTCCATCAACGAACGAATGGATCAAAAAAAACTGTGGTACATACATACAATGGAGTACTACGCATCCCTAAAAAGCAGTGACAAATGAAGCACATTGCCACATGATTAGAACTGGAGGAAATCATGCTAAGTGAAGAAGCCAAACACAAAAGGGTAAGTACAACATGAGTCCACTGAGATAAGCTTAAAGTAGACAAAGGAGCATAGGGAAAAAGCTACTGTATACATACATTCCTGGGGTGAGGTCCAGGTAGTATGGCAGGGGCCAGACCAAATCCAGGAATATATATTGTAGCCAACTAAAAAGGACAGGAAAAAAAAAAACCATGGGTAGCAGAGGAACAGGGCCCTAACCTACCCACAGGGAGGGTGTTCTTTACATCTCCATAGGGAAAGATGGACCCAGACTTCAACCGGTGCTCCAAGACATGAATGCAACACACCGGCCTGAATCAGGGAACCAATAGAGAGGTCAGAGGGGTCGGTCCCAATCCCAACTATATGGACAGCCCCTCCTCCCCCTAGAATAGCTGTTCTCAACCTGGGGGTCATGACCCTATTGGGGATTAAATGACCATTTCACATGGGTCGCCTGATTCATAAAAGTAGTAAAATTACAGTTATGAAGTAGCAACAAAAATAATCTTATGGTTGGGGTAACCACAAAATAAGGAATTGTATTAAAGGGTCATGGCATTAGGAAGATTGAGAACCACTGCCCTAGAAAAATCCACTTCAGAGGACAGCACTGAAGATATAGCTCAGGGAGAGGGACATGTCTGATCAGAACACACAGAAGCAAATGAAGAGGGAGGAAGAGAGAGTGGAGCACATTTTGCCCCACCAAGCCCTGAGGAGGATATTCCTACTCAGAGCAGCCAACGCACAGAGAGGACCAGACCCACTATGAGGCAAGACATCCCTCACTGACCCATAGCTCTATGGGGGACAACAATGGAGACAGAGTGTGGGAATTGTGCCCAATCTTACCTGACAATGCTGAGGCAAAACACTAAGGGGGTACAACAGAACAGCAAGGGGAGCAGAGCAACACAGTCCCCAGGGAATATAAAAAATAGACTCTGGGGCCAGGGCATGGCACTCCATCAGACTCTACTAGAAAACACTCCTAAAGGTCAACAAATAGACCTTGAACTACTTACAGTCTTTTCTTTTTTGTGTGTCATTAGTCAGTTGTTATTGTTGTTTTGTTTTGGTTTTTTGTTGCTTTGTTTGGCTCTGTCTTGTTTTGGGGCATATTATTATCTTTGCATGGCTATCTAGATAAGATAGGTGGAATAAACAATCTGGAGGAGAAGACAATGGGACTGATGGTTCTGAGGGGACATGGCAGAGGGGAAGGTGGGGGGAAAGAAGTGGGTGTTAACACCGAGGGACAAGGGAACAACAAGTGATGTAAAATCATTGATGAGGAGGGTGTAGGAGGCCTGGTAGGGCTTGATAAATAGTAATGTAACTGAGAACAATTACTGAAACCCAAATGAAGGCTGAACATGATAGTGGGACAAGAGGAAAGTAAAAGGAAATAGAGGAAAGAACGAGGAGGCAAAAAGACATTTAGAGAGGTCTAAATACAGGCATGTAAATATATTTATATATGATGATGGGGAAATAGATCTATGGGCATATATTTCTAGGTTTAGTTTTAAGGAAGCAAAAGGACATTGGGCCTCTACTCAAGTACTCCATCAACATAAGAAAACTCTGTTCTATTAATCCAGCATTCCATGATGCTTACCTTCCCGACACCATCACTGAAGACAAAGTGGGTGCATAAGCAAATGTGGTGAAGAAAACTGATGGTGCCCAGCTATCAAAAGATATAGTGTCTGGGGTCTTAAAGGCTTGAAAATAAACAGAAACCATCTGGCTGAGAAGCAGCAACAAAGTCCACATGGATGAAGCACACCAGCCTGTGTGATCATGAGGTGTTGATAGGATCAGGTATCAGGTAACAAAGACCCAGGACAAAAAATCATATCATTGTGAATGAGGGGGAGTGCGGAGTGGAGACCCAAAGTCCATCTGTAGGCAACTGGACATCCCCTTACATAAGGGTTGCGGGGAGGTGTTGAGCCATTCAGGGTGCAGTATGGCAACAATGAAACATACAACTTGCCTCTAGCTCTTTAATGCTTCCTCCCCTCTACTATCATGACCCTAATTCTACCTTACAAATCTGGTTAGACCAGAGCATGTACATGGGTACAGACAATAGCTGTAAGCATAGGGAATCCAGGACAGATTAAAAACCTCATGACCAATATTGAGAGTATCAATATTGGAAGGTGAGGGTAAGGGTAAGGTGGGTGGAGATAGGGAGGACCGATAACAATGATCTACCTATAACCCACTCCTAGGAAGATGGACAACAGAAAAGTGGATGAAGGAAGACATTGGTCAGTGTAAGACACGAAAAAAAAATTATAAATTATTAAGGGTTCATGAAGGAGGGAGGGTGGATAAGAGAGGGAGTGGAAAAAATGAGAAGCTGATACCAAGGGCTCAAGTAGAAAGCAAATGTTTTGAAAATGATGATGGCAACAAATGTACTAATGTGCTTGATACAATGAATGGACATATGTATTACGATAAGAGTTGTACAAGCCCCCAATAAAATGATTTAAAACCAAACAAGGAGTATTGTATATTAAGAAAGCATCCCAGGCCAGTCCAGATCAAGTCCATAAGTATGATATTAGCCCATATGTCCTATACTAATCTATAAGTTCCTCTTTAGACTCATGCAACACATTCAATGATGCCAAGTGCAAGAAGATTACAGGCCAGTGGGTGTAAAGTCTTGTGGATCCACTGGCATTGAAAGCATCTCAGTGCTGGCATGGGTTTCCACATGGCTCCTCCAGCTCTAGGGCTCTGCCTTCATCAGCATAGCTCCGTGTGGCTTGTCAACAGAAATGTCTGGCAGCAAGTGTGTGTGTCCAGCCTCCAGGGAGGAAGACAGACTTCCCAGAATCCTCAGGAGAAGGCCATGCTCACACAGATGCAACATTGGCTATGACCTGATTGACAGACTAGACTCCACCCCTTCACAAGTTAACAGGGATTATGTAACTGCCACAGAGTGCTGACAGTGTTATACAGAAGAACACATTGTCTTGCCAACCGATTTGAGCAAAACTCAGCTAAATAAAGTCAAAAACATTTCTTTATCCTTTAGGACTTCCAAAAGCCTTTAATACTTTAATGTGCATTGCAGAACTGTGGTACCATATGCAACCTTCTCCAAGTGGTTGGACCACATCATCAGCTCTGGATCTGTACAATATGTGTCGGAGACATTGTGCTACTGCAATAAGCCTTCCTGCTAGTGAATTCCTTCCTCTTTTGGTTCCTCACATTTCCAACTTCTTTATGAATCAGAATGTGGTTCTTACTTGTATAATGCTTATTTTAATGGTAAGATTTTAGTTGGAAAGAGCCGCTCTTGGTTTTATTATATTACCACCCACTCAAGGACACTGCCCCCAAAGAACCCTGAATATGTCCCCATTGACAAACTAAATCTATTAGCAATCTGGAAAATTGCTGAAAGGAAGGAGGATTCTGTCTTTAAGGAGCTAATAACTCCAAGGCAAAGAATTGTCTCTTGCTCTGGTTACACTTGTAATATCAAGCAGGATTTGGAAGGCAGAGCGACCACGAGAGCAAAGTGCAGCAGGTTAGAATTTCTGTTCTGCTGTGAGAATTGAAGCTGTTGGCCACGAGTGAAAGATTTGTAGATACCTAGACTTTCAGCTTCTGAGCTGGGAAACCACACAAGCAAAAGGCTTCTGCCTCAGAACAGACATTTATGTTCATCCTTCAATAGCGTGGGATGCAGTCGTTGCCTGCGCATCTGTCTCCGTTTATCCCCATTTCCTTGCCAGCTGTAACCCCTCGATATGACAACTTTATAACAGCTATAATGAAAGACAGATTCAGGGAGACAGGGAATGTCATTCAATTAATATTTCTTGAGCACTTGGTATGCATCTATCATAAGGAGATATGATTTCATCCTGTCCCCAAGTGGTTGGACTACAGTGTGTAACAACATAGTGAAATGTATATAATATCTTTATTTTACAAACTTGAAAACTAAGACTCAGAGGTAAACTAATTTCTTGATGATGACACAGCTCATAAGTAATGAGTAGGTTTCCTGACTCTAAGACAATAATGTTCACTATAACTTTGTAGCAACTGAGTTAGAAGCGGAAACAGAAAGAAGTGGAATACCCAGAGATAAAACTGTTGGTGAGCAGTGGGGGAGAGAGTGAATATTATTTAATGCTAGGGTGATCCATCCACAGATCTCTTGAGGTTAATTCAAAGCCACAAGTATTGTCTCCAGAAGAAAAAAAAAAGCAAATCGAAACAATTTTGAGATTTTATTAATCTCTAGTGAAATCCTGACTTTTAGGTTTAAAACATTTACAGGTGGCCCGCTGACTCCTCCTTGGTGTCAGACGCAACCAGCAATCTTAATATCCATCTGAAAATCTTAGTGAGGAAGAAGCAAGTTCTTTAGAATAGCACTGAAATTTAGACAAAGTGCCATTTAAGCCAGCCGAATTTATTTGTAGACCTTCACTGGGGTTTCAAGGAATCCACAGCATGGCCCCTACTCTCAAGTGATCTACCATGGGTTGGAGAGATAGAGGGAGAAGTCTTTACATGAATGACTAACAACATGAAGCAATCCAGAGAAAATTCCAGGAGCAATAAATATTGTGGGATTTCACAGTAGGGTTACTAGGTGTTGAAGGAAGCTTTCAAGTAGAAGTTAATTTGAGTCATTTTTTGAAAACTTTCAGAAAAGCATAGGAGTAATGGACGTGGTCAGACAGTTGACTAGCTGCACTGGGTAAAGGGTTTGGGAGAAAATGGGAAAGAAAAGGTGAGGACAACTTTGGTGAGATTTTAATATCAGTATATGAAGTTTCTCAGCTAGAGCTGTTATAAGTAAAATTACACAAACAGGTGACTGTTGTAAAAAGATGTTCATTTTCTCAGCCTTCAGGAGGCTAAAGTTTAGGTTCCCTGATCTAGAAAATGCCTCTTTCCCCATTCCACCTGCACACTCCCCGCCCCCCCCCCCCCCCCCCCCGCCCCCCCGCCAGGGAAGGTCTTTGGTTTAGCTTAGCTCCTATTTCTAGGGCAATCATGTGGCATGGTACCTATCTTTCCCCATCTCTGTTTGCCTGCTTGTCTAATCTGTTCTTTTATACCTTAAGAGAGATTGATTTACGACACAGCCCCCAGGAACACCACCTCAGTGACATAACAAAGGAAACAAATTCCCAAATGGGATTATAACAACAAATATAGTTGTTACGATTTACTATACTCATTTTGGGGAGCCACAACGCAGTCTTTAACAGCCTCTAAGCATTGAAGATTCATAAACAGGAGAGTAACAGGTGACAAAGTCTTTTTTTTTTTTTCTCAGAGAGTTTGCGGGATGTACAGATCGGATGGCTCTGATATGCAAGAGACTTGGAAGCAGACTAGGAGGTAGTTTCAAGAGTCTAGTAAATACATGTTGTCTTCCTCTGCGCTATGCCCATTCCCCGTCCTTTAGATCCCTGTGCCTGACGTGCTCTTTGGGAACCATTCGCTCCAGCTTTCTCAAGCCCTGTGTTTGGAAGGCTGGTCCCCCGCTTTTTCAGACAGATGCTTGTCCCAGACCTAGCCAGTCAGTGGTCCCTTCTCTTAGTCCCAGCAATCAGTTTAAAAACAAGCCGCATCTTAATTCGGTCAATTTGAAGTAGTTCTTGGGTTTCCCAAGACTAGGGGGTGGGTGGGGGGAAAGGGTGCCAATCTGGAGGTCAAGTCCCAGAGGGTCTGGTGGTCAGCTTGCCAACATGGTACAGAAATTGATGAAGGGTCAAAGAGTGAGGGTGACTTCTAAAATGATGCAGTCACCCGATTCAGACACGCCCAATTGTGTTCTAGAGGGGGAAAGCAATTCGATTAAGAGACCAGAACTGATCACAGGGTGCAAAGAGACCTGAAGCAAGGGGACACGAGAAGTGAGGGTCCGGTAGAGCGCACACAGGGAACAGGTACGTGCCTGCCCTGCTTGAAGAACAGCAAGAAGGCTAATTTGGCTTGAGCAGAGCAGACCAGTGGGAGAGTCGTCAGTAAGCCCGGGGGTCAGACAGGACTGGGGTCAGGTCCTGCAAGGCCTGTCTTTCTTTGAAAGGAGCTTGGCTTAGACTCCCGGAATGAACAGAAGTATTAGAGTGTTTTCAGTCAAGGAGTGGCACGATCCAATTTATGTTTAAAAGGGTCACTCTGGTCACGGCGCTGAGAATAGATTGAAGCGGGGCAAGGGTAGAAAGCAAGGAGATTAGTTAGTAGGCAATGCACCAACACCTCCCCTCCTCCCACCCTCCCAGTACACACATTTTTGTTTTCTTTTTAATTTAAGACAAAAGTGGTTGAGATTTTATCTCCCTACGAGGTATCAATTAGCCAGAAATAAAGGTAAGCAGTCAGTCAGAGGCTCTGGAAAAAAGAAGAAAGGATGCCGGGAAGGGACAAGCGCCCGAAGAAAGGAAATAGGAAAAGCCCGAGTGGCAGCGGCAGGAGGAGAGAAGGGCCCACAGCTGTTTCCGTGCATGGGCTCAGCAATGGCCCGGCTGCCCTCTCCCACGCACATGCGCCTCCGCACATGCGCCTCCGTAGGGATGGGCCCTGGGCCTGGCTGGGCAGCTGAAATTCACAGTGCTGGCCCAAAGTCGACCAGGCAGCTCATTGTCCTGCTGCCCCTGAGCTCTGGGGAGGAATGTTCACAGGGGCAGGGGTGGCATTCTAGACCATTTTAAAAGAGCTCGAAATTGCTGCTCCCAACTTGCCTGGGATCCAGGATGTGGATGGGGCAGCCTGGAGCCTGGTGACAGACCTCTCCCACAGACCCTCGGTTAAGCACCGTGTCTGACCTAACCCAATAGTCCTGACTCATTGACTCCCTTCCTTCCACCCAAGGAAACCAGCCTCTCTCTTCTTCCACCAGCCTCCTCCCTGAGGACTCCTTTTCTTTCTTTTCCCAACGGAATTCTGAAAATCAGAGAGTGCTCAAATGTTCATTGAAAGGGAATCTTGGCTGCCTGAGAGGACTGAGACACCAGAGAGGGGTGGAAATTCCAGCTGTAACTAGGAAGCGTGGCTTTTCTGCAGCTAGGAGCCCCTCTGCCAGGGTCTGGAGGCTCTGTCCCCCAGAGGGAAGAGAACCGACACCCACTGTTCTTTCAGCATTGATCAGGTTCTCCCTGAGGAGGCAAGGCAAGGCTTGTCCTTGCAAAAGACAACATCTCACCCCTCCTTCTATGTGTTCTTGCTCTGCTGTGGCACCCAACACAACCTCTGTCATCACCTGGTCTTGCTCTGTGGAGTGGGCTGTGCGTGGGGCTGCCAGCCACAGGTCTGCTGTCCGAAACCTCCGGCCACTCAGAGAAAGACGAGGCTTTCTACTCCCCAAGAGATCTCAGAAACCCTCAGGGGCGGTTCTACTCTGTCCTAGAGAGTCACTGCGAGTAAGAATCAACTCAATGGCAAAGAGAGAGAGAGGTGTATCATCACCCAGGCTTTCTTAGGCTTTTCTGGATTCTCAGTATCCATTGCAGTGCTTGTACATAATGGGGTTTGGTAAATTTCACCAATATGATTAAATGAATATGATATTGTGGCTAATTGTCAACCATATCTTTCTGCAATCCTACCCCTCAACCACCACCCCCTTTTTTTTTTTCAAAAGAGGCCAAAGTCCCTGAAGATTTGTGAGATGCCCTTGACTTCTAAACCTTTCTCATCTTTCTAAGAGAGGAAACTGGATGGTGGTGTCTGCCCTTTCCAACTCTTGGTAAATGCAGAAGCAGGTTGTTGTATGTGTTTTAAATTAAATGGAAAACTAATGGGTTAAGCACCTTGGAATTCAAAGGTGTGTTGCTTATTACCAAGAGGTTCTAAAGTGTGAATCAGCCACAGAATCCAGACAACAGGGTGGACAATGGAACCTCAGAAAAGCATCCGGGGCTTAGGCTTCTGGCCATTCACCTTACCTCTGTGGCCGTAGACAAATTGTCTGCATTTTGAGATCTCCTGGTCCTTTTCTGTAAAATGAAGGGTGTTGGAGTCGATGATTGGGAGGCCCCTTTGAACTCTGGGATTTTACAATAGGAAGTGAACTAAAGTCTAAGGCAACCACACCAGAAAGGGCTATCACAGAGCAAATGAATTACAATGTCCTGGGATTTACAAAATCTGGTTTGAAGCCTGGTGACACCCTTAAGGTTCCCAATCTTCACTTTCCCCTTTTATAAATGGGAATAGTAATAGTGACACTTTCATAGTTAATTTTCTGACCACAAAGAATTAAATGAGTTGATGTATATTAATTTGTCCAAGTGTTTTCTATAAGTAGAACCTAATAAATTAGCTTGTCTACTTACCAAATCAAGTCTTCAGCAACATCTTCCATAAAACTTTCTAAGATGATGGAAATGTTCCAACCAGGAGTTCTCCAAAATAGTAGCCACAAGTCACAGGTAGCCCCTCAGCTGTGTAAATATGGCTAGTGCAATGGAAAAACTGACCTTTTCATTTGATTTCATTTTAATTGCTTTGAGGTTAAATCGTCATATCTGACTAGTGTTTGCTGTATTGGACAGAACAGGTCTCGAATTGGGAAAGATTACAGAAAGGGAGAGAGAAATCATAAAACAGTGAGATTAGAGGCAGGTCCTAAATATGGGTAGAATTGGGATACCAGTAACTGGGCGTGGAAGGTCAAGAGTGTCCTGGCTGTGAATAAGCCGGGGTGATCAGAGCAGAGGATTTTGGGGTGAGTAGAGCCCGAGACTGGCCACAGACTGGAAGAATGTTGCCTACGAACTGAGAAGTTACAGGTTGGGGCCAAGAAGAAAAGAATCACTTCCAAAACAATCAGCCACTGAAAATCTACAGTCCTACTCTGACACACATATGAGTCAGAATCCACCCAGGGCAACTGGAACTGGTAGGTATTCGAAAAGGGCCATGAATGATCCAGAAATATTAGCATCCTAAGTAAGCAGTGGTTATTTGCAACTTTAGATTTTCGGAAGGCCAGGCCCATGTCTTTAAGCTAAATGATGTGAGGTTGCTGTTCTCATATCAGGAATTCAAAAGTGCTGGAAACAATGGAAAGCAAATCAACAGCTTTGCTCCGGATCACGCTGCGTTGCCAGAGTCCTCCATTGCCAACATGGCATGCTCCACATGGCCTGGAAAATGAAAGACGGTTAGGGAAAGTTGCTTTATGGATCTGTGTATACGCGTCTTAAAGGAGGTGCACAGTATGAAACCTTATCATCTCCGGGGGGTGGTGGGGGTGGGGGTGACACACACAGTATTCCAAATGCCTAAGTACCAAAAAAGGAAAAAAAAAGATTTATGTTCTCCTATAGTGCACTATCTTCAAAGGTTCCCAGAATTATTATTTCAACAACTGATCAGAGAGGGGAATTTTTATAAGATGAAACAAGCATGAGTAGTATGAACATGCAGGCAGGTGATCGTGTTTAAATTGCCCGATGGAAAATGCCAGAAGTTGGCATCAGAGCAGTAGGAGGGTGGGGAAGCACACAGAACTAAGAATAAATAGCCATCCTTTTCTGGGTAGCTTATTCATTATAGAGCAAAGCTAATGCATTACAAGAAACTTGAGTCGCAGAAACCCACTGAGAATCCACCGAAGCCCATTAATTCAAAATATATTCTTTATTAAAAGGGGGGCATTTCTCTCTCTCTTTTATATCTATTCTTGTATTTATAGTTACCTTTCCTTTCTCCTTCATTCTCTTTCTCCCCACCACCCCCACCTCTCGCTGTTTCTTACAGGCATACTCCTGCTAATTTCTTTCATCTTCCTTTCATGTATACCCTTGTTTCTTTTACATTTCATTCTTTTTCAAAGGTGGTCTCTTGAGAGTTAAAACATGTTCTGAGTTAGAAGCTTATGATGGTTTTTGACATTGCCAGAGCCTTGCAAATCTGAGCTTTAGAATGAAGCCCGAAAGTAAGCGTCTCCTTTACTCTGTGTGTTCAGTCTCTATAGTCTGAGTAACAGAGTAACAAACATGTGTGCACCGTTCAGCCTGGTGCCCGGGAAACAATCAGGCTTCATATGTTTTAGAGAACTTGCTCATGTCTTCCTGTCTCTGCTCAAATGCCTTCCCCTGGATGGGGCCTTTCCTCCGACGCTTCCTAAAACTACCTCCAATCTCACTCCTGACTAATATTCCTTTGCTCAGGTTTTATTTATAACATTTTCTTTACTTGAAAATAGAGAGTGTGTGTGCGTGTATAAAGAAAATAGAGTATAATTTGTTTTTATATAACATTTCTCCTCTAATAAGATACAAGTTCTATCACTTTTAATGCTCAACAGAACTAGGAGGTAGCTACTAGTCTGAAATCTATTTTATAGATAGTGAAACTATAAGATTGTTCGACTCAGTAACTTTATCAAAATTGCTCATCTGCCATTACAGAATAGAGACTGAAATCAATTTCTCCATTGCACTCCGGACCAGTGCTCTGGACCTCAGTGTACTGCCTTCTTTGTGGCACCATGGCATCTATCTTTAGATGAACTGTTTATGACCAAGTGAGTCACGTGTGAATGTGGCTTCTGTAAAAAAAAAAGAAGAAGCTTGAACAAATGCCATCCCTCCAAATACTTTCCCCTTTCCCTTTTTCTTACAGATAGATGCTTGAGAGTAGTAAATATTTCTCAACTTAAGTCTTAGACTATCAGAATATTTTAGAACACAAGTTATGAAAGGATGAAGTATTTGCAAATATGTGTAGCATTTGCAAGGAGTATTATAGAGCGGCTGGCATAGCATGGGGCTTAATCAATAGTCCCATGGTTCTATGTGAATTCTAGCATCTCCAGGAAAATATAGCTGGTATGGTACAGCCTCTAAGGTCACTTTATTCCTCAAACTCAAACTTGATATGCCCAAGCATTCATTTACCCAC
The DNA here is from genome assembly GCF_000313985.2 of Echinops telfairi. Lineage (NCBI taxonomy): Eukaryota > Metazoa > Chordata > Mammalia > Afrosoricida > Tenrecidae > Echinops > Echinops telfairi. Next base: position 55,558,609 of record NW_022109491.1, read on the forward strand.
CTATCATTTGGGGGCATCCTGCTTCCAATACACAGAATTGCATGATGCTCCCAAGCTTTAATTTTATTTCTTTTTTCTTTTTAGTGATTTTGGTTGTTTTTTTTTTTTTAAGATCATCTTATTGGGCACTCTTACAGCTCTTATAACAATCCATACATCAATTGCATCAAGCACATTTATACATAGGCTGCCAGCATTATTTTCTAAACATTTACTTTCTATTTCAGCCCTTGGTTTCAGCTCCTCTTTTTCCCTCCCTCCTGCACCCTCCCACAATCCTTGATAAATTATAAATTATTATTCTTTTCAGATCTTACACCAACTTCTGTCCCCCTTCCCCTACAGTTTCTGTTTTTCACCGCCCCCTTGGAGGTGGGATGGGGTGGTTGTTGTTATGTGTTGATCATTTCAATCATTCCCCTCTTCCTCCGCACCTCCCCCTAATTTCCCCCTTCCCTCCTGGTATCACTACTCCCGTTTCTGTTCCTGAGGGGTTTATCTGCCCTGGATCCCGTTGTTGTGGGCTCTGGTCTATACCAGTGTATATGTTCCGGTCTAGCCTGTAGTGCAAGGTAGGACTGGGATCATGATAGTGGGAGGGGGTGGGGGAGTGATGAGGAAGCTCCAAGGAACCAGAGAATATTGTGTGTTTCATCGGTGCTATACTGCATCCTGGTTGACTCATACCTTCCTTGTGACCCTTCTACGAGGGGATGTCCCATTGTCTACAGATGGGTTTTGGGTCTTTGCTCTGACCTCCCTCCTTTTCAATAATATGTTTGTTTGTTTGTTTGCTTGCTTGGAGTCTTCTGATGCTTGGGAGATCATGAGGTGTTGACTAGCCTTAAATTTTATATTTATGCCACCATCTATAGACATTGTTGCCCAGCACTGACCCTGTCCATTTGGCATTTGCCTTCCATCTCTTGAACTTTCTGCTGTAGCAAGCCTGACAATGTCTTTCACTCCTGTCTGCCTATAGGATCTTGCCTTTTGAAGAACTGAGCTCATGTCTAATCCCTCTTCTGACCTGCCTGAGAAAGGTCAAACTCTACCTCCTAATGGACTGTTTCCCATGCAAGCCTATCCATCTCTCCTTTCTTCAGGTACAACCCAACACCATCTCCCTGAAAAACCCTCCCCGAGCACCATCTAGGTCTTCCTTTGCTGGGGCGAGTGAGATTTATATGTGAAATGAGATACATTTTGTTTTTAATTAGTGCCACCTACTGCAAATAGTCTCCATGTTAGATTTATGAGTACTACTTCAGAGTTCTCATTAATTTCCTTCACATCTTGGCCACTGAGACCACCAAGTCAGCACTGTATTTGCTTGACAAATAAATCTGCTGTAGCCAGTAAAAAGGGAAAAGTCTTCCCTTCCCTATACATCGTCCAACATGTAATTTCTTCTGGGTGCCTACAACACAGGTAAGGAGCAGTACCCCCGACATCCCCCAGGGAAGGCAGAGGCCAAAGGAGTAGAGACCCACAAGCAGCATCCCTAATGCTACCTCTCGTATCCAGCACTAGTTAATGCTGTTGTATTGCTGAAACTGCTCACATGCTACTAACAGCTGAACAGCATTCTGAGCCTTCTGTTCCTTACATGTTTCTAACACCTTCCATAACCCACAGTCATTATCAAAAGGCATTTGCAGTTGTGATGAAAGATGGCTTCACAGAATGAATACATTAATAAATCATTTCCATGTGTAATACTTAGATTAGAACAGCTTGAAATCTTACCATGATCCATCTCAGGATAAGACAACCTAAGCAACTTGGTTTTTCATCCCACCCTCATTCAGGAAGATATACCACTAATGTTACTCTGGCAGTAGATCTACAAATATAGAGTACCTCTACATGCAAAGGAACATCTTGGTGTGAATGAGGAGCTAATAATGAAAATGGTGACCTTGTTGCATGATTGATACTCAATAATAAGTATTCTTAAACGGTTTCTGTCACATAAAGTGTACTGTGAATGGTGATCAGTAAGGACGTTTCAGAGGAGAGCTTCAAATCGAGGAATCAAAAAAGATTTTCAGGTAAGAAGTGGCAAAGCCCTAAACTGATTCATAGCAGTAAATCTCAATCTTGAATATTTAGGAATATTTTAATTCTTAAGGGTGATTTCCTCTAATGCCAATAAGTCACACACAATGATCCTACTGGTACTAACTGTAGCACAATAATAGTGCTGATGTTGGAAAGTGACGTTGAGTCAATTCCAACTCATAGTGACCACAGGTGACAAATAGAACTATGCTGTAATGCTTTATTGATTGTAATCTTTGTGGAAGCAGATCACCAGGCCTTGATATTGCAGAATCAGTGGATGGATTTGACCTGTCAGACTTCAGGTTAGCAGCTGACTGCTTAACCACTGCACCACCAGTATGACTACAAATGCTAAAATAGTGAAACCATCTGGAAACCTAATTAATGTGTGCACGCCTACTATTAGGAAGAAGACATGGTCCATCTAGCAGTCGCTTACAAATCCCCTAACCCAGTACTATTCTAATCGAAAGGAGACTGGTGGTACAGTACATGTCCATTCTAGTAAATTTGGATCTGATGAATTCATTTTCAATGAGATAGGAATCTGTTTATAGCACTTCATCCTTACATGTTCTGTTGTTTTGCTTTTTAGTAGGCCAATCCTAGGCTGCTGCCAACACTTAACTAAAACTAGAGGATCAACTCTCTAATTAGTTTTCATATGTACTACTCAGATGAGAACAGCTTGGACTATCTGGTGCGCTGAGCAAGAAGGACTTAGCAATACTCAAGATGTCACACCTGTAGTCAATTTTAACTGCAGACAAATTTTTTTCTTCTTCTTCTCTCCTCCTCCTCCTCCTCTTTTTGTTCTCCTCTTTCTCTCTCTCTTTTGCCTCTACATTGTAACTGTCCCCCAAAGGATGGGTGTCCAGCATAAAGTGGAATATACTCTATTCCAATGATAATGTAGTATAATAAAAGAGCTCCAGGTCTTAAAATCAGATAGGTCCAGTATCAAATCCCAACTCTGTCACTTTTTAGCTTAGACAAGTGGTCACTTCTTTGAGCCTAGTTTCTTATATGTCAAATAGAAGAGAAAAGCCTGTCTATGGTGAAATTACATGAGATAATATGTGTGAAGCACACCACACAGAGTCTGGCTCAGTTGTTCTCCACCTGAGGCGATTTGCCTCCAGAACACATTTATTGATGTAGGGAAACAATTTTGGTTTTCACAGCTAGAGGGAGGTGGTACTCGGATCTCCTGGTAGAGGATAACGATGCTGCTAAACAGCATACAGTTTATGATGTGCAGAGGAGCCTCCACAACATGACATTATCAAGCTCAAATCACCAATAGGGCTGACATTCAGGGACTCTCATCTAGCATGATAGTGTTTCTTTTAATTCTTCTCTCCCACTGTCCTATGCCACCTGAGAACCCAAAATATAAGAGATCTCCGAACAGCGACATACATACCATCAGGCAGCTTTAGACTGGTGGCTGAAGATACTGTCAGTAATTCTGAGTTGCCTCCTTCTTCCTGATTAGAGTGACTGACTTGAGAGCGGCTGCCTCACTTAGCTTCAGAGGGCTTCTCTTCTTTTTCTTTTTTTGGTGTGAATTTTACTTTCCACCAAGTTGATCACAAAACTTTATCATCACTCTTGATAGTTAGGTTTTATGCCAACTTGGCTGGGCCAGGGTTCTTGGTAGTTTGGCAGTAATCTCCAGTGATGTGATTCAACATAATGTAATCAACTCCATGATGAGATATCAACTCCGTGAGCAGCCAGAAGTTGTGATGGAATGCAGACTCCTTGATCAGCCTACTGCCTTGATGGCAGATTCTTCAGGGGTGTGTCCTCTTCTGTTGAAGTAGACTCTGAGGGAAAGTTTGTCACTTCTACTGGGTCTGGACCCTGCATCCAGATCACTGATGTCTTGCCATATTGCCTGCCAATACCAGGAGCCATCAGTGGATTGCCAACCTTGGACTTATTCAACTCTGAATTCATCAGCGTGTGGACTTCCTGCTTCATCTTCCAGATTTATCATTCCCTGAAGTTATACAAGTCAGAAAAAGTCTCCCAATTAACATCTGAACCATGGACTTGAACCAGACTAAATTTACTTACTTCTACTGTGTGAAACATTTCTGGATATAAATTTCTTCCCGTATACATACACATATAAGTGTCACTTATTTGCTTCTCTAGAGAACCCAGCCAAACACATCATCCATCGTCCTAACTGCCTTTTTGCTCACTATCAATCCCGAGCCTCATAGTTTCCTTTCCCCTCACTGCCCATCCTCTTAAGATCACAGAGTTTTACTAATCACAGAATGGGTATGTTTTGTATGCATGTATCCCCTTAGGCATCTACGAGACTATTTTTGCTTATTTAAAAATAAACTTGAATCATAGGCTAGCCTGATTGAAGTTCAACTTTACAGATTAGATTTCAGCTTCTTCATCGTCTTTATTCCTTTCTGTACCCGCAGAGTAGTAACAGACAACTCTGCACCATTCTGAGCCAGGCATGCTCCAACTGATGCTTCTTTCCAGACAAAAGAAATGCAAATGCTTGAGAGAGCAAAAAGGAAACAGCTATCTTCTATTGTCGTTATTCTTTATCCATGTTTGCAAGCATGTAATCAGGAGAGACCAGTCCCGGGAAGAGGACATCCTATTTGGTAAAGTACGGTGTAGTGTACACGAAGAAGGCCCTCAGTGAGATGGAGTGACATGATGTCTGCTAAATTGTGAGGACAGGGCAGTAGGGGCCCTATGAATCAGAAAGATTTGATGGCACCTAACAACAACATGTATGTGAGCACAGCACGACACCTATACCCAGACATTCAAGGAAACCACCCCCACCCAACTCACACAAAAGAAAAAAGAAATGATGCTTAGTAGGTTGTTCAAGAACACTGCCAGTGCCAACACACGTTTTGTGTAAGGGCATGGAGGGCTGATTATTTCTCTCCATTCCAGGGAATCTAACTGCAAAGCTCAGAGAGTTTCTATCATGCTCCTCCAAGGAAAGGGACCCAGGTGCTTCCTCATTTAGCTCTCTGCCCTGTAGCTTCATGTCTAACGTTTCAAAATGCACCTCTGAAAACCAAGCATAATGAAATCTAACCAAGGTCCCAAATTATTATCAGTTCAGATGAGTATCCAATGCATGCTCCCTATCCACATTCAAGTACTGCATAAAACAAGCTGCTCGTTACAAGAATGAGAATTTACTCTTCAGAGGCCAGGGATGCTGCTAAATCCCCTACCGTGTACAGGCCTCCATTCTCAGTGCCTGCCTACCATAGGCTCATCTAGCTAAACCATCAATATTGCTAAGGTGGAGGGAATTGTTTCTACCT
>NW_022109491.1:55564546-55567402 GCF_000313985.2 Echinops telfairi
TAAAATCAATAGAGAAAAGGGGTAGAATTCCTTGTGAGGCTTAATCAAGGGCAATGTAGCAGTGAGGAATTACTAAGCCTGAATAAAAGCCAAACATGATGGTGGGACAAGAGGAAAATAAAGGAAAATAGAGAAAAGAAACATGAGGCAAAGGACATTTACAGAGGTCTAAATATAGGCATGTACATGTGTAAATATATTTTTATATAAATAGAGGGGAATAGATCTATGTACTTATACTATATGTTAAGAATTATGGTTGCAGATGGACATTGGGCCTCGACTCAAGTACTCCATCAACACAAGAACACTTTGTTCTAATAATCTGGCACTCTGTGATGCTCACCTTCCTGACACAACCGCTGAAGACAAAATAATAATAATTTATAAATTATCAAGGGTTCATGAGGGAGGGGGAATAGGGAGGGAGGGAACAAAAACGAGGAACTGATACCAAGGGCTCAAGTAGAAAGCAAGTGTTTTGAGAATGATGATGGCAACAAATGTGCAAATGTGCTTGACACAATGGATGGATGGATTGTGATGAGTTGTACGAGCCCCCAATCAAATGATTAAAAAAAAAGAAAAAGCTATATTATGTCTTGAATTTTTAAGTTCATGTAGTATTTAAATTACCAGTATTTATGTTTTAATATTGAAAGTATAATGAAAACCAAGCCAGCAAGGATGCCAATCTCAACTCCATGGAGCAGTGAGGAAAAAGAAGAGATAGACTTGTGTTGAAGGTTATCTACTTCCTGAGGCTGGTCTCCTGGAACTTTGCCACAAACGTAGTCCCTAATGTTTGTTCTTCTCTGCCGAGCCCCTGTTGGACTCAGGGACTCAAAGAATGTCACTCTTACATGGACAGGGTGCTCAGAGCATGTGCTGAGGAGCTAGGGGAGCAATGTGGGGCATATCTTCAGGAAGGCTTCTGGAAAAAGGAATGCCTGGTAAGAAAGCGTTTAAGGCTGAGGGAATATTATTCGAGTGATGAGGGAATTGGGAAGAGATAAATTCTGCCTGTAGAAAGAGTCCAGGAAAGTAAAAGGGCATAGCTCCACTTGGGAGTTGCTAAGTTCCTTAGGTACTCAGGCAGGGATGGAACATAACATCAGTGGTGGTTTCATGATGATATCTGTGCCTTTCATGTGACATGCAATGTTTGATTTCTAGTCAATATACTTTATAAACTAACATCCTTTGTCCGTTGGTGGAGGCATGTGTGTTGCTATGATATTGAACTTCTGTACTAAAATGAAGTAGGAAGGGCTTGTGCTTTACTTCCAAAAACTAGTCAATGAAAATCCAATAGATTACAGTGGTCTGATTTCCACCAATCATGAGAATGGTACGTGAGGAGGCAGTGCTCCCTGGCATTATGTGTAGGGTCACAGGAGTCCAGGCTGACTCGATGGTAGCTACAACAAGCACAATAGTATGGGAGAGAGGAAGAAGACTGGAGAAGTGCTTGGGGAGATCATGGAGGCCCACTTTGAAGTTTGCATTTGTTCCTGGAGGTGATGCCGGATCCCTGAATGGTTCAAATCTGGGAATTTGAATGGCCATAGGAAGGTTGTAACTAGAGCATCTGGCAGCTGCAGTGTGGAGGCAGGTGTCAGGGAAACAAATGTAGCATTGCTTTGTTTTACATGAAGGGCTCTAGTGTCTCAGCATTGCTTTGTTTTACATGAAATTTATAGTGTCTCAGCTTTATTGTCAACACATAGGGATAGTTGTGTTTGTTGGTGCTTTTCCGTTTGATCCAGACTGGTGGCAATCCCATGTGTACGGAGTAGAGCTCCTCCATTAACCACAGTCCCCAAATATAATCATTCACCTCACTTTCCCTTTCATGCTTTTTGTTGACCAGATTGCTAAAGATTTTAACCACAGCCCCTCATGAGGTGGCTCTCTCCTCAGTCACGCCAACGTTCGAGAAGAGCTTCAGTAGTTGGAGGTGCTGTGGATGATCACTTCCTCACCTGGTTGACTGCATGCTCATCATCCTGAGCAGTGCAGGCCTCCTGGTAGAGTGGCTCTCTGCATCCTCGGAACCAGGCAACCCACTGTAGGCAAGTCCCTCCATCCCCTTGGACTTGAGCTAGCGTGAAAGTGCTGTGAGAATCTGGAAATAGCTCTCTCTTTTCCCTTCTCATCTCTAATTGCACGATCTTTTCAGCAGTGTGGGGTCCTGATAGGATGCCAAGGAAGAGCATTCTGTATATATACTGAATTTTTAGCCAGCTATAGGCCTTTATCTTTTTCCAATTTGAAGGCGGAAAGATTTGTTTCTGCCACCCATCCAGTCATATCCCTCCCCCAAGGCAAGGCGTAAAATGAAAATGACCTATCTGCTTAGGGAAGAAATGAAATGGAGAAATAAAGAGGAGTAAATTCCCAGGGTATATTATGCTATCACAATGAATGTTTGGCAAATCAAACACACGTAGACCTTGGTTTATGCAAGGACTGATGAGAGCGATAGGAACAACCAGGAAAGCAAGTCAGACTTAAGGTCCATCAGCGCTGGACTGGGAAAATGACAGTGGCACCAACCGAGTGAGAAACAACACATGGAACAGAAAAAAGAGCCGGGAAGGGACAAAATGCCCAATTAAGACAGTAGCCCTAGAAGTACTTGTGGGTCATCCGTGGGTCCTGCAGGCCTGGACACTGTGTGCCCTGGCATAGAGATCGCCCAGGTTGCTGTGATGTGGGTCTTCCATGGGGCACCGTCTCCTAGACCCAACAGCAGCCCAAGTCAGACCTCCAGGTTGTTTCTTGTCCAGATTCTTCTACCTCATGCCCCCAAACAGGTGTGCTATTCTTCGACACTGGCGTGCACCGTCTTCC
>NW_022109491.1:55569348-55571282 GCF_000313985.2 Echinops telfairi
CACATCCAAGCCTCACTACTTGTTACCTGGTTTCCTGACCTCTTAGATCCTGATGTTTCTTCCTCTATAACAGGGTGATATTAACACCCACCTCATGAACTTTGAAGCAAACTAACATGTGCGCCTGCACATACGAAACAGCAAATGGTGACAGGCACAGTTATCATGATCATTATTCAGAAGGTCGAAGCCCTGCCAGCTGGAGGGCCTGTGTGGAGAAAAGGAGAAACAGAGCCAGGTCCCTTCCTCAGGACTGCTGCCAACCCCTTTGGGTTTCTGCAACGAGCCCCTGCCCAAACAGCTCTTCCTGGCACAGCTCTCTTGGCAGAACATGGCAGTTGGTTTCCCTGCTCCCCAACCAGGCCGGGGAAATAGCATCTCTGGTCTCAGCTGCATTTGGTCACATGGGTTTGATTGTGTCAGGCTGCTCAATTAGTAGCAAATCAAGATGTTCAGATGGTGCACTGAGATACCCATGCAAGCCAGGCCCCTCACCTCCCCACTGAGGGTGGCAGATTGAGCCTGCATTGGCTACCAACTTACTGTCATCCTTACAGGCCCCTCTGCTGCATGCCAGTCTCCTCTCTGAATTCTGAAAGTCCTTTTTACCCTCTGGCTCTGGTCCTGTGGGCTGACAGTACTTGCCAGTTTGAGCTAGGGCTCAGCTGTGCCTGCCAATAGGTTTCCTCTCATTAGCAGAGTTCCCCTGCTGGTGAGTGGATGCAGGATAGGCAGGGAACCTATTGGCTGCAGGTCCACCAAAGCTCAAGGAGTATCACCAGAGCCTGGGGCAATGCCAGATGACCCCTTTCCCTGTCCACCTTGAGTCACAAACCAAGGTGTGGCTGGCAGCTCTGCTTTCATTTCCTGCATCTAGAAGTAATGTGTTCTCTCAGGCATTACCTGAGCCATCTTTTGATTGTGACTTCTGAAGAACTGGTACCACTGGTGAGCTTACAGTGACCCAGGGAGGAGATAAACATATCTCTAAGCCAGCTATCTGATACTACCAAAGATAGAGAGATCTTGGTGATCATCAATATACAAGAAGCTCTTCCGAATTTAAAGCAGAAAACAGAACCACTTGTCTTCTGTTCCATACATTCTATGGTTGTCCCTTTTTCATCTTTTTGACCAATACACAAATGTTTGGGGTGGTGATGGGAGAATAAAATGTGGGAGGGGAGAGAGATGGAGGAATTTCCTGTGCCTGAACCTGGACTTCCTAACTATTTAGCCCACTTCAAAGCTCTGGGCTAGGCCATATAAGGAGATTCAAAGGTTTATGCACCAGGAGTCTAGAAAGGCAAAAGTACTACACACCCATATAAAGATTGACAATAAAGGTCGCTAAGGAAGGATTGCAGAGCACAGCCAGAGTCCCATGTATTAGCTTTACCTAGAGCAACAGTTCTCAACCTTCCTCATACCACGACCCTTAACACAGTGCCTCAAGTTGTGATGTCCCCCAACCATAAGATTATTTTTTTTGCTATTTCATAACTGTAATTTTGCTACTGTTATGAATCGGGCGACCCCTGTGAAAGGGTCATTCAACCCCCAAAGGGATCATGACCCACAAGTTGAGAACTGCTGACCTAGAGTGTGACCTTGAGAGAATGAGTTGAATCACAAGCTGAGTTTCCCTAGAATTGCCTTCTAAAAGGTGGGAATTTTGAAAATACCACTTCTCTTAAGATAATTTCTTGATTGTGAAGGGTCAAAAACAGGCATCCTTGCCTGGAATATGAGAGTCAGCTCTCCTTTCTTGTTGTTGTTAGGTGAACTCACAGAGACACTGTGCAACAGAGCGACACTGCTCATCCCGCGCAGCCTCGAGATTGCGCTTATGTTGAAGCCCACTGTTGCAGCCATGGCCAGTCCATCTTAGTGAGGCTCTTCTTCTTTGTTTGTAGGGCCTCTACTTTCCCAAG
>NW_022109491.1:55573293-55588669 GCF_000313985.2 Echinops telfairi
CCTCAAATTGCAATCTTGAACGATTTCATAGGCAAAACACTGAATGATACCAGAAGCATCAAGAGAAGATAGAAAGAATGCATAGCGCCACTGTTCCAGAAAGAACTAGTCAACGTTCCACCATTTCCAGAGGTAGCACATGAGCAAGAGCCAATGGTGTTGAAGGAAGAAGTTCAAACTGCACCTAACGCATTAGCCAAAAAGCAAAGCTTCCGGAAATGGATGGCATACCAATTGAAACACTTCAACAAGTTGGTGAAGCACTGGAAACATTCACTGGTCTATGCCAGGATATTTGGAAAACAGCTACTTGGCCAACTGACTGGAAGAGATCCATATTTGCACCCATTTCAAAGAAAGATGAATTAACAGACTCAAACTATAGAGTAATATCTTTGATATCACATGCAGTAAAATTTTCCTGAAGATCATTGATCTCCAGCTGTGTACAATGTGGGTCAGGCTGGATTCAGAAGAGGATGTGGAACATGGATACCATTGTTGATATGAATCTTGGCTCAAATAATGGATCTTGGTTCAAAGCAGAGAATACCAGAAGGATGTTTACTTGTTTTATTGATTATGCAAAGCCATTCTTCTGTGCATATCATAACAGACAACGGATACCCTTGAGAAGAATGGGCATTCCAGAACACTGGATTGTGCTTACAGAGAACTTGCACATAGATCAAAAAGAGTTGTGCAAATGGAACAAGGGAATACTGCAGGGGTGAACATCAGGAAAGGTGTGTGTCAGGGTTGTATTCTTTCACCATATAACAAGTTGTTAATGTCGCAACTTCCTCCAATTATGATGCTACTTTATTATTCATATAATCCAGCTTCTTTGATGATTTACTCAGCACACAGATTGAATAGGTATGGTGACAAATGTGTTCATGGTATTCTCCAGCAACATAATTAAAATGTCTTCATTCTTTTTCCATCTTCCTTAATCAATGCTCAACTTCCACATGCATATGAGGCAATTGAAAACACCATGGCTTGGGTCAGGCACACCTTAGTCCTCAAAGTAGCATCTTTGCTTTTCAATACTCTAAAGGGGTCTTGTGCAGCAGGTTTACCTGATGAAACTAATCTTTTTTATCTTTTGACTGTTGCTTCCATGAGCATTGATTGTGGATTCAAGCAAAACAAAATCCTTGAAAATGTCAAGTTTTCCACATTTATCATAATATTACCTATTGGTCCACTTGTGAAGATTTTGGTCTTCTTGACATTGAGTTGTCTAAAAGGACAAACACATCTGTCGTGGAAGAAGTACCATCAGAGTGCTTCTTAGAGGCAAGGATGGTGAGATTTTGTCTTACATACTTTGGACATGTCAGGAGAGACCAGTCCCTGGAGAAGGACGCCATGCTCCGTAAAGTGAATGGGCAGCAAAAAAGAGGAAAGCCTTCAACAAGAAGTAATGACAGTGGCTGCAACAATGGGCTCAGGCACAGGAACAATTGAGAGGTGGTGCAGGTCAGTATTTTGTTCTACTGTGCGTAGGATTGCTATGGGTTGGAACTGATTTGATGGCACCTCACAGCAAAATAACAACAACAACCGAATTCTACCACTTAATAACTAATTATCAAACTACTTCATCATAAAAATAGACAAAGGACTTGAACAGATGTTTAACTAAAGGGGATATCGTAATGGCCAAAATGCCACTTAATAACTAATTGTCAAACTACTTCATCAGAAAAATAGACAAAGGACTTGAACAGATGTTTAACTAAAGGGGATATCGTAATGGGCAAAAAGCACATGAAAATATGCTCAGTTCACTGTTTAGAAATAAGCAAATACCTAGAACTTAAGAGTACACAGACCAACAACATTTTTTCTTTGTGTCTTGGTTTTCAGGCCTGTTTCTGGGGTCACTTGGGGCACTGATTCAGGAAATTGCATTAGCTAGGCCACATTAGCTCTTTTTTCTTATGATGATCCTCTGTATTTTTAGCTATTACGTTTTACTAACTTATTAATTTACCATCCTAGTTTTAACTATGTGAAGAATTCAGATCCAAAAGTTATAGGATAGGATAAAAAAGGTAAGAAATACTTGAAAAAGTATTGGGTATTAAGTAAGGACCTTCCAAGGGAAGTCATGTGTAGATCTATGGTAGCTAGTTGGTAAGGCATTGAGATGCCAACCATAAGGTCGGTGTTCAAACCAGTTACTCTGCTGCCTTCCAAAGATTTAAGGTTGTGGAAACCCAAAGGGACAGTTCTTCTCTGTCCTTGAGGGTCACTATGATTTCTGAGTAATTAGATAGCAGCAGGGTTTTTTGTTTTTTGGTATGGAAGGTTTGCAATGTATACACATCTTACAGGTTCAATGCTGCAAAGACAGAACACAGCTTGAGGAGAGTGGAAAATAAAAAAGAAAATTAGAAGGGTGAATATATTAAAAATGCGAGGGCAATTTAAAGTGCCAAAAATGTAAGACTTCATTGCAATTTTCATAAATATTTTGAACATCTAAATTTTCTTCTTCAAATTATGCAATAAACATTTCAGAATGCATTTTAATATATAGAAGTCAATGTATAATTCATGTTAAATAGTTCAGAAATAAGGTTGACTCCAAGCTTCTTTATAAGAAAACTTCTAACTTTTATTTTAAGTGTTTCTGTGTAAAGGTGGAGAAGTTGTGTCATCTTATAACATGACTGGAACAATTTAATTTCATTAAAGGAGTTTGAACTCTGACCGACCCATTCTGGGTTTCAGAACATTTTAATCTCTCTTCATAGTAGAAAAATCACTACTAGTCAGTTTTATGCTGACTCATAGCAACCCTACAGGACACAGTGGGACTCATCCTGTGAATTTCTGAGGCTGCAAATCTTTACAGGAGAAGTCACACCTTTCTCCTTCAGAGAAGTTGGTAGACTCGAATAGATTACTTTGTAACCACGTGTTTTATGTTAGTATGTTTATATGCTTTATATGTTTGTAGACGTTAAACATACAACCCACTACTCCATAAAGAATCCTTATTTTTTGTGCAAAAATTTTTGGTTTTGGTCCCTTTTTCAGATAACAAATTGGAACTGCCTGTTATCTAGTTCCTAATAAAGGTGAATTGATACTTTGGGAAAATTCCAAGTTCATGTAATCGATACTGTTCAAGTATAACTTTTGATAACAGACACCATGTGAAGTATAACTTGATCTAAATATTTAGTATAAAACACAAGCTACTTTAAAGAAAGCCAGTGGGAACTTCCTTTATCTCAGGCTAGCTATCACTGTATTAAACTATTCTGATTTTTTATGCATACGTAGTGCAAAGAGTAGTATATGGCATGTGTTCTGTATCGCAAAAACTAGAACAGATAATGAAAAAGGGGTGCCATTTTTGGAGTCAGCAGGTCAAATATATCCAGAAACAGTTGTCAAATATGAGGTACCAAAACGTGTGTTGACCATTGTTATTAATGGCCACCAGAGGAAGGAAGGATGTGCCAAAGAAGTTTTTGCTTGGGAGTCATTGAGTTTATGGTAATGGTAGTAAAATAATTTAGAAAAGGACAGCATGAATGGTTGCACAACTTCTAAATTGTAATCAATGAACTGTACTTGTAGAAATTGTTGATAAGTATATGCTTTGTTCTGTATATTTTCACCAAAAGTTTAATTAAAAATTGCTGAGGACTCCTGCATGTACATTCAATTGTTGCTCCCACCTATCTGTATCCATTCTTCCCTCTCCTACGTTCATCAATGCAAGCAGGACGCCAAACTAACAAACATAAAACCTGACCTACTGCTGCAGTGTAGATTCCAATTCATGAGTGGTGTAAGCGATTTATGCTGGACTACTGACCTAAACTTTGGCAATTCATATCTAACAAACAACCACGGAAAAGGGCCTGGTAATTTCTTTCCATAAAGATCACAGCCAAGAGAACTCTGTGAAGTATTTCTACTATGCAACACGTGGCATTAATGATTCAACTGGATAACAGTGGGCATGAAGGAAAGTTCCCTCATAATCAGTTCTCCTGATGTTGAATGCAGTGATTCATCCTAAAGATAACTTATTTGGCCTCTCTGTTTCATAAAGTTTAAAGTGTTGTTTTATTCAACTACAATGGTGTTTAATCACTTCCTATTCCTCTAATTGTATTTCTAGGAAATGACCATAGCCCATGAAAAGCTCTGGGAAATATAGCAGGAAGTGGATAAAAACTTACTTTGAGATGGTATATGATCCTAGTCCAAGGATAATAATTAACTTTTTCTAGGAGTGCGGAACCCCAAGATGAAGAAAGCCACCCGGTGACATTGACTACAGCATGACTAAAGTCTCAACAGGCCATGGAAGAGAAACAGTCCTTGATGATTTCAAATGCAAATTAAACTCACTACTAACCACTACCCCCCTATCAGTTGGTTGACCAGTGGTGACTTATATGCTACTGTGCTACTGGAAGCAACACCACTGGTATTTCAAAAGCCTGTAAGGTCACCCATGGTGAATAGGTTTCAGTGGAGTGTCCAGAGTATAAAAAGACTAGAAATGAAGAATAGACTCAGAAGTGAAATTGGCCACTGGAAACTTTATGAACAGCAGAAGAACATTGTCTGATAGAGGATGAGAAGATGAGCCCCTCAGGAGGTAAGGCACTCAAAATACAACTGAGAAAATGCTGCTTCCTCAAAGTAGAGTTAACCTCAGTGATGTGGATGGAGCAAAGCTCTGGGGACCTTCATCTGCTGATGGGGCACAACCCAAAATCAGCTGGAAACCAACATTAAAACCAGAATGTGATCAAGTATATTTCTAGGCCAGTGGAAGTTTTCAAACATGAAATGAAATGCATAAAGATAAATATCCTAATCATCAGTGAGCTGAAATGGCCTGGTCTTGGCCACTTTGTATTGGGCAATCATATGATTTACTATGCCAAGAACGACACATTCAAAATGAACATTATCATATTTGCTCTGGATTAGAGAATTGCTAGATCTATCTTGAAGCACAATGTTCTTTATGATAGGGTTACATATTCCAATAAGAAATACTAGTTCTAACAACTGCTATTTAAATGTATGCATCAGCAATTAAATGATGATGAAATGGAAGAACCTACAAGTTTCCTCATGTGAAATTGATCAAACATGCAGCCAAAATGCACGAGAATTACTGGCTATTGGAATAGGAAAGCAGAGAAGTGCGTGAAGGGAGACGTTGGACGGTGTAAAATATGACTAAATAATAATAATTTATAAGTTATCAAGGGTTCATGGGGGAGCGGGGAGTGGGGAAGGACAGGAAGAAATGCGGAGCTGATACCAAGGGCTCAAGTAGAAAGCAAATGTTTTGAGAATAATGAGGGCAACAAATGTACAAAAGTGCTTGACACAATGGATGTATGTGTGGATTGTGATAAAAGTTGTACAAGCCCCCAATAAAATGATTTAATTATTTTAAAAATTAGGAACGTTAAAAACAAAGGGACAGAATCCGTAGTTGGAAAATATAGCCTTGGTCATCAAAATGAAGCTAGAGATCACATGATTGAATTTTGCAAGAATAAGGATCTATTCATTGTAAATGCCTTTTTTCAAAAACACAAATGCAACGGAATTAAACGGATTGCATCTGTGGGGAGAGATGATGATGAAGCTAAATACCAGAAGCTAAATACCGAAAGAGAGGCCAGGGTCCAAATGTGGAACAAATCATGAATTTCATATATGTAAGTCTAGGTAGAAACTGAAGAAAATTACAAACCCAGAAAAGCCAAAATTTGACCTTGAGTATATTCCATCTGAACTTAGAGAATATCTCAAGAACAGATTGGCACATCGAACATTAATGAATAAAGATCTGATGAGTTATAGAATGACATAAAAAGATCATATATATAAAAAGCAAAGGGTCATTAAGAAGACATGAAAGGAAATGATGACCCAAGTTAATATCAGAAAAGACTAAAACTTACTTTTGAACATAGACTAGCTAAAGCAAATGGAAGAAATGATGAAATAAAAGAGCCAAACTGGACATTTCAAAAGGCAACTGGTGAAGATGAATGCATGTATTATAATGGAATGTGCAAAGTTAGAAAGCCAAAAAGAGAAAATATGCTCAACATATCTCAACCTGAAAAAAACAAAAGAAAAAATTCAAGTCTCAAGTTACAATATTGAAGGATTCTATGGCAAAAACTGGCTCACTACGATGGTTTGTGTGCTGCTGCGAGCTATGTCATCAGAATTTCAAATGCCAACAGGGCCACCCAAAATGAACAGGTTTCATCTGAGCTTCCAGACTGAGAACGGACAACAAGAAGGACAATCAGCTTCCCACTTTGGAGGAAGTAGCCCCTGAAAATATAATGACTAACTCGGAAACACTGCCAGAAACTTAAGGCCTCAGGAATGGAAGCAGAACATTGTCAGAGATAGTGCTGGAGGATGGAGCCCCTAGGTTCAAGGACACTAGAAATGTGGCTGCGAAGGAGCTGCTTTCTTAGAGTGGTGTCAATCATGGTGGTGTGAGTGGGATAAAACCTATGGGAGTGGAGTCTCCGGGATACTCATTTGCCAGTGGAGTATTACTCACGGTAAAGAAACAGTGCAGAAATCTGCTAGTGATCAGAAGTTGGAATATGTGAAGTGTGAATCTAGGATACTTGCAAGTGGACAAAAATGAAATGGAACACATAAAGAACACCTAGCCATCAGTGAGCTGAAACAGACAGGATTGGTCATTTTGAATCAGAAGATCATATGGTTTACTATGCAGGGAGCGACACAATCAAGAGGAATGGCAGTGCGCTCATTGTCAAAGAAGACATTACACAATCAATTCATAGGATTACATCTATCCATCTTCAAGGAAATCCAATCAATGCAACTATTATTCAAACGTATGCACCAGCCACAAAAAAAATTGTGATGAAGAATTCTACCAATGACTTCAGGCAGAAATTGATCAAACACGCACCCAAGATACATTAATAATTGTTTATGATTGGGATGCAAAAGTTGGAAACAAAAAGTAAGGAATCATTATTGGAATGTGTAAACTCGGTGACAGAAATGAAACTGGAGATCCCATGATAGAATTTTGCAAGACCAATTACTTGTTCATAGCAAATATCTTTTTTTTCAACAACACAAAAGGCAACTGTGCACGTGGACTTCTCCTAATGGAATACACAGCAATCACAGTGAGAAGAGAAGAGATGCTGGAGAAATACAATAGCAGCAGCTCAAGCCAGGCCACAGGATGATTGTGGAACTGACCATCAGTTGGTTGCTCATATGTAAGTTCACATGAAACCTGAGGAAAATTAAAGCAAGTCCAAGAGTGCTAAAATACAACCTTGAGTATTTCTCACCCCCATTTCCAGACTGCTCAAGGACAAATGTGATGCACTGAATGCTAATGACAGGAGACCTGATGAACTGTGGGAGGTCATCAAGAACATCATTCATGAAGAAAGCAAAAGGTCACTAAAAAGGCAGGAAAGAAAGGAAGAAGATCAAAGTGCTTGTCAAAAGAAACTGTGAACTTGCTCTTAATCAGAGTAGCTAAAGCAAATGGAAATGATATAGTCAAAGAGCTGAATAGAAATTTTCAAACAGCAGCTAGAGAAGACAAAGTCAAACATTATCATGAAATGTGCAAAGACCTAGTGTTAGAAAATAAAAAAGGAAGAACCCACTGAGCATATCTTAAATGAAATAACTCAGTAAAAATCCCATCCTCGAGGTGCAATCTTGAAAGACTCGGGTAAAAACACTGAATAATGTTGGAAGCACCAAAAGAATATGGAAAGAATACACAGTCACTTAACTAAAAAAAACTAGTTGACATGCCACTATTTCAGGAGCAAAAACCAATGGTGTTGAACGAAGAAATTCAAGCTGCATTGAAAACATTAACCAAAAATAAGACTCCAGGAATGGATGAAATATTAATTGAAATGTTTCTGCAAGCTGATAAAGCACTGGAAGCCCTCACTTATCTATGGCAGGAATTTTGGGAGACAGTTACTTACTTATGTGAGGCATTAGGTACATCTACCACACAACACCCCTGTAGAGTATTGAAAAACAATTATTTTGAGGACTAAGGTGTACCCGATCCGAGCTTCGTATGCATGTGAGAGTGGAGCATTTAATAAGGAAGACCGAAGAAGAATCAATGCATTTGAATTGTGGTGCTGGAGAAGAATATTGAAGCACCATGGACTGCTAAAAGGGCAAACCCAACTGTCTTGGAAGTAATAGGGCCTCAATGCTCCTTAGAGGCAAGAATAGCCATACTTCTTCTTACATACTACGAACATGTCAGGAGAGCCCAGTCCCTGGAGAAGGGTGTAATACCTGCTTAAGTGAAGAGGGAGTGAGAGAGAGGAAGGTGCTCAATGAGATGGATTGACACAGTGGCTGCAACAATGGGTTCATGTATAGGAACAACTATGAAGCTGGTGCAGGACCAGGCAGTGTTTTGTTCTGTTGTGCATAGAGTGGCTATGGGTCAGAACCAACTCAATTGCATCCAACAACAAAAACAAAAAACACCTGGGCAAAACATTGAAAAATGTGGGACTCATCAACAGAAAAGGAAAGGAGTACACAGAGTCAGTGTACTTAAAATAATTGGTCAGCATTTCCCTTTCAAGAAGCAGCATATGACCAACAACTAGTGGTATTGAAAGAAGTCCTGGCTACATTGAAAATATTAGCTAAAAAAGATTGCTCCAAGAATTTACAGAAATACCAATTAAAATGTTTCAGCAAATTAATGCAGTAATGGAAAAACTCACTAGTCCATGGCAAAAATACTACAAATTAGCTATCTGACCAATGGACTACAAGAGATCCACATTTGTGCCCATTCAAAAAAAAAAGAGAGAATGAGAAAATTATCAAGGGATATCATGAATATCATAGGGCCATAAAATTTTGCTGGCAATAATTAAAAATTGGTTGCAGCAGTACATCAGCAAGGAGCTGCCAAAAATTCAGGCCAACTTGAGAAGAAGACATGGAACATAAGATTTCACTGCTGATGTATGCTGAATCTTGGCTTAAAGCAAAGAACAAAAAAATCAAAGATGTTGGCATGTGTTTTATTGACTATGCAAATGCATTCAGCTGTGTGGATCATAACACTCTATGGATAACATTGCAAAGAATGGTATTTCCAGAACAGTTACATGTGCTTATGAGGACTTTGTTCATCGAACAAGAAATAGTCCTTCAAACAGAGCAAGGGAAAATTGCATGTTTATAATCAAGAAATGTGTGTTTTAGGATTGTATCCTTTCACCAGATATATTCAATTTGTATGCCCCCCAAAATAAATTGAAGAGCTGAACTATATAAAGAAGAATATGGCATTAGGATTGGAAGAGGGCATAACATGAATCTGCATATGCAGATGAAAGAACCTTGCTCGCTGAAAGTGAGAGGGATTTGAGTCATTTGCTGATCAAGATCAAAGACTGAAACTTTCAGTGTAGATTTATAACTCAATGGAAATAAAACAATATTTTTTCAGCTGGACAAGTATACAACATCATTATAGATGGAGAAAAGATCGACTTTCTTAGGAATTTCATTTTACTTGTATCCACAATCAACATTTATAGATTCAGTGGTCAAGAAATCAACTGACGTCTTGCATTGGGCAAATCTACTGCACAAGATTGTTAAAAAATGATAAAGAACAGGACTGACTAAGTGCACTTGTCTCAACCTATGATACTCTGGATTGCCTTGTACGCATGTGCAAGCTGGACAATGAATAAAGAAGACCCAAGAAGAATTGCTGCATTCGGATTATGGTGCTCACAAAGGTTATTGAATGGATGTTAGCTGCCAGAACAAATCCATTTGTGTTAGGAAAAGTATAGCCAGAATGCACCTCAGAAGCAAGGATGGAGAAACCTCATTTCACGTGTTTTAGACAAATTATCGGGATTGGTCAATCACTGGAAAAGGACATGCTGCTTGGTAAATTAGAAGCTTAGTGAAAAATAGGAAGGTCTTCAGCGAGACAAATTGACACAGTGGCTGCAACAATGGACTCAAACATAACACCAATAGTGAGAGAGCACAGGACAGGGAAGCATTCTATTCGCCTGTGCATATGGTCCCAACACTATGAGTTAGAACCAATTAGAAGACACCTGTGTTAGGGTTCTCTAGAGAAACAAAACCAGAATGCTAATAATTATATATATACAGATAGATAGATAGATAGATAGACAGATAGATAACATAGGGAATAAACAGTTGATTACATTATAAACCCGTAAAAATGGCTCAGTGCAACTCACTCCTGTGAGACTGGCAGTCCTTCAAGTGTTGAGGGCCACTGGGTAGTCCTCTGTAGAGCAATTCCGGCTGTCTGGGAACAGGCAGCAAACAGCAAGGCAGGTCACCAACAGTCAGCCAGATGAGAGGGTCCGACAGTCCCCAGCTCAAGAGATGTAAATTCCAATGGTGTGGCAAAGCAGGTCTTGAAGGAATCTCAAATTACAGCGACACAGTCCATGAGTTAGGTGTCCCACAAGTAGCGTACCTTGCAAATGGAGGCACAGAACAAGCAAGGCAGCGGCACACTGATCCGCTGAACAAAGAGCAAGAGACAGAAAGGTGAGGCTCGCCTAGCCATTTATCTCTCCGCCCTTCAATTAATCCCACATGAGTTTACCAGCCAGGTTGGCACAATAAACTAACTACCTCAGCACCTAACAACAATAACAACAACCATTCATAGCGCCAGATTTTGTTTATTCTTCTTACAGACCAGGTTGGTGACATGCATTTTGATAGGAGAATTATCATCATATGTGGCTAAGTTACCTGGTGATGTTATAACTGAAATACTACAATTAGGTGGCTATGGAGAACAAGAACGCATTTTGTCACAACCAGGAAGCTTGAAGTCCCATTCAGTGACTGACAGGGATGTCTTTCTCTAAGTTAGCTTCTGCTAGTTGGCAATATTTAGCGTTCCCAGACTTCTAGATGTCTCTGTCCTCTGTGTCTTCCTTCGCCGTGTTTCTGCGTCTCTGCTTGTCAGGGTCAGCCAGATGGATGGATGACTCACCCCAAACAGCTTCCCTTAATAATGAATCTCAAGCCACGGATTACTAATCATTGCGTTGGAATCAGGATCAATCAGAGCGCAGGAATAAAGGGCGGTGAGAAACAAGATAGGGACTGAGGTGAGCCAATGGAGTCTCACTACTCCAGCCCTCTAAAACCCAATGCCATGGAGTCATCATCCTCATCCTTGAGGTGACTTGCTTCATGACTGAAGCATACTTTGCTTATTAGACTTTTGCTCTGCTTCCTGTCTTGTCAAACTTGTTTGTCTTGAAGTTTTGCGTGTGTGACTTCCTCTGTTTTACCACTTGGGAGAAATGTGCTACTTTATCTGAGAAAAAAAAGCTTTTGGCACATACAGCTATTCTACTCTTTTTGCAAACACAGAAATGATTAAATATAGGATTTAATTTTTATGACTTCATTCACATGACCAATGTAAGCTTATTCCCCAATATATACAGGTACAGGGATTAGCATGTCATCATTTATATGTAGGTGTATAACTTAATCCATAACAGTACAGAATGGGTGAAAAAAAACCACCTTTAACCATTTTGTTCTTAACCAAAAGTGGGGGAAAATAATGCAACCAAATTACAGAGCCTTTGAAATGATGATGAATATTAGGAAGCTCCTAGCAGAAGAATAGCCACACACAAGCCTTTATAAGTCATTTCTGGTAATTCACTGTTCCCCATAGACCAATTTGCTAAGGCATTTCTGAGCCCAGGGCTGAAGATCCCTCTTTTGATAATATAATCTGGAGGGTTTGATACTCCTGTGTAATGGTTAGGTTTTGTGCTAACCTGGGACCCAGGAGAAGATTTGGGTCTAGTGAACTTATCAACTAGGTCACAGTCTAATGACAGCACCTTGGGCCCGTGCCCTATTTATAAGTGCCCCTCTGGAGGAGTTCTCTCTCTCTCTCTTGCCCTTCTCCTTCCTGCTTGCTTGGGTCTTGTATCTGACTTCCAGGGCCTACATCCCATATGGCCTACTGATCCTGGGAGCTGTCAATGCCCTGTCACCGGCCTTGCAACCTTGGCTCCATGTGACTGTGCCTCCACCTGCCTGTCATCTCCCAGTTTCCTACTTCTTTGACTGGTGGCTGCGTGAATTTGAGGGGCCTCCGGCTAGCATCTGATCCAGGGACTTGAGTTGGACTAGACTGGGCATCGTCCATCATATAAATTTCCTTTTAGATATAAAGTTCTTTCTTCCACATATATGAGTATCATTGGTTTTGTTTTTCTAGAAAACCCAGCCTAACACATCCTAGAATTTTTACTCTTGAGATACTGTGTGCTCTCATGTGGATATGCAACTGGTATTCGGTTCATTGTCACATGTATGCAGGAAAATGGGATGGGGGATGCCAGCTTATCCTGTGGCTCCTTAGATCCAACATTATCTCTGCAGTTGAGTCGTCAAGTGCGGAGAAGTTCCTGCGATGGAGTCATCATCCTCCCAGCAGACCAGACTTCCTGCTCCCTGCCACCCTCTGGCCCCTGGAGTATCTCCAAAGACAGCAGCAGGCATCCCAGGCTAATTGCTCCAAAATAGCTGATCTACATTTCAGGGTGCTACTATCTTGTGCTTTAGAAGCTGGCAATTGCATCCTCCCAGGGACTATAATAACCCTGATTGGCTGTGTTCCTTGAAATTTTGGCCTCTTTCCCTGGCTCTCATCCCAAAAGGGTTGGGCTTCTCTTAGTATTTATCCCCTTGAAGATTCCCTGTGCTGGGTTGGCTCGCAGCCACTCTCCACACAAACAGCCCACTTTCTCCATTTCTCCATGGAGCAGATCTTGTGGTTCTGCTCCGCTCCCATCACCCAAGTCTTTTTCCAGTCATACCTCTGCCCCTGAAGTCTACTCTTTTCCTATTGGGTACTAATCAGCCAATTGATGACCTATTGTTCTATTACCTCCTCTCACTCATTTCTGTGTATATGTATTTTCCCCTGTGTATATTTTTAGTCTGTTGTGGTAGGAATAAATTTTTCTTACAGTATCTTTTCCACCAGAAAATCCAAAATACCAACAAAGAACCAGAATGATTTCCCTGTCCGGAGAAGCACACTATCAACCACAAAAAGAGAAAACAAATGGGATCATTGGTTCTTCAAAGAGCGGCTGGACTCTGCATCTGTCCTGGTAGACAATACAAGACTGTGTTGGTAGGGACTGCATGGATTTTGCTTGTAAAATTAACTTCAATACAACTCACTTTACTTTGTATGCGAAGATCATTATCAATCCACTTTCAGTGCCTTTGCAGCACTGACTACAGTTTTGTTTAGTTTTTAATGATTCAGTGCTCACCCAATCCCCCTGGTGCTTGATGACCAAAATTTGGGTGAAATAAAGTGTCCTAGAGGACACCATTGCTCACAAATGGCAAGCTTCATATTCTAAGTGTCCATAGTCATTCAGGGCTAATTTACACTCAAACTCAATGCTCTGTGCAAAAGCTTTGCTCAAAATGATACAAGCCGGGCCAGCACAGCTCTTTGCTTCATTTACTTCCCATGAAGAGCCCTCACGTCTAAACCACAATCTGATGGTGGGACCAGTGCAGCTCACAATGCACACCAGTCATGTTGGCCGGTGAGGCCGTCCCTGTCTTTCTGCTTTCTGTAGCTTTCCGCTTTGTAATCCATGCCTGCTGCTTCCCTGATAACAATATTGCATTATTGTCTTTGTGCATCCTTTGCCAAGTTGCTATTGACTCTCCAAGTCAATTCAAATGCAATCATAATAAATATACAACAGTAATTAAAGAATCATATAATAGATCATATAAAACCTTTACATAAGCCGAAAAGCAAAGTAAGTGCCATTTTAACAAGATAAAAGGGGTGTGGGCCAGCAATAAGGAAGAATGTTGGGAAACTAAACTGTTATCAAGCAGCAATTATGAATTCCCTACATGAAAAGTGAATTCATGGCTTCACTACTCCAGAGCCAGACTGATTTTCCAGGGACAACAAATTGAAGTTATTGTCAGAAAATAGAAAGCATTACATAATAAAGAGACTGCAATTTGGTTAAAAAAAGAGAGAAAGTTTTCACTACATCCGAGACAATGAAAAGGGATCATCCATAACTGAATATTCCTTGGGCTCACTCCTGCCAGAAAGACAACCTCTGCAGAAGAAATGGACAAATCCCCAGGAGACCAGAAAGAGGTCAAAGTTCCAGAAGATAGTATTCATTTTCAAAAGGAAAAACTAAATCATTTTCCTTTCTGTGTTCACCATTTGCGGATATATCACAGGACTCAAAAAATATGTGCATTAGAACCGGGGAAATATGGGTATGCATAGGTCATCTGATATTCATTACCCTAAAATAGCTTAACCAGACCAGTACCGCAGATCATGATAATCAGAGAAAAGATTGAAGTTGTCAAGGATTTCATTTTCCTCGGTTCTGCAGTCAATACTCGGGAATCTTGGAGAGCCTCAGTGCATCCCATCCAACCCAGGTTAGTTTCCAATCAGCACATCCGTGTGTGAAAGCTGGGCGATAAAGAGAAAGGGCTGATGAAAACAGATGCCTTTGAATTACGGTGTTGGTTAGGAATAATGAAGATACCATGGACTTCTTGGAGTCTGAACACATCTGTCTTGGAGGAAGTACCGACAGAATGCTCCTTAGATGTGAAGATGGTGAGACTTCCTCTCACATACTATGGACCTCTTTCAGGAAGGACTAGACCCTGGAGAAGGATATGATGTTGAGTAAAACAGAGAATCCACAAAAAAGATGGAGTGACACAAAATGGAGTGACACTAAAACTGCAGCAATGGGCTCCAACATAACAACAGTGTGGTGGTTGCATAATCTGGTATCAATTTGAGGATTAAGAGTATAGGGGTGGAGTCTAACCTGTCAATCATTGTACAGCAAATGAGGCCCCGGTGTGGGCATGGCCTACTCCTGAGAATTCTGTGCACTCCTGAATTTCTTCCTTGGAGGCAGGAGAGACTCTCTCTGCTCACTTCCTGTGAGACATCCCTGAGGACAAGACACATGGCACTGCCCTGGGAACTGTAGAAGCCACATAGAGAACCCTGCCAGCGCTGAGATACTTAAAGTGCTACTGGACACAAAGACTTTCTACCCACTGGCCTGTGATTTTCCAACACTGGGTGTCATTGCATGTTTCATGAATCTGAAGAAGATTTATAGATTGATATCGGACATGTGGACTAATATCGGATTTATGGGGTTGGACTGGATTGGGATGCTTTCTTTCTTTCTTT
>NW_022109491.1:55590691-55594923 GCF_000313985.2 Echinops telfairi
ATCATGTCTCATAGTGGGGCTGGCCATGTGGTCCTCTCTGTGGACTGGCTGCTCTAATTGGGATCATTGTCCTCAAGGCCTGGTGGGTCAGGATGTGCTCCACTATCTCCTCCTCCCCCTCCCCCGTGTGCTGGGATGCTTTCTTAATTGACAATTGCCCTTTATATAAAACTCTCTCTTATACCCATATGAGTCTCCCTGGATTTGTTTCTCTAGTCTGCTTGGATTGGACTAACACAACCAGTGAGGGTGACACAGGATGATTTATTCGGTTGTGCAAAGTGTCATGATGAGTCCAACCAACTTGACAGCACCCAGCAACAGCAGAAATCTTAGTGTATACTTCCCCTTATCTGTTAAAGGAGGCAGGAATGCCCGTTTTATTTGTTCTAGGGTCAAATTAAATGATGTATGTTACTTATCACTGTTTAGTTTATATTAGTACTTACCAGATGAAAAGCCTCTTCCTGTGGAATCCACAGTATTTAAAGATGAAGGTGACACTACTTCCCTTGAAAGTACTTGTTTATTTTGGGGGTTTGATCCGTGCTGGGTACCTCCGGTGCCTGCTTGATGTACCATTCTTGGCACAAAAAATGTTAAAAATAAATGAATTAGAGTCTCATATCTCAAAAAATACATTTCAAATGATGGAAGAAACCCTTAGCTTAGTTTGTGTTTAAGGTCAATAGAAAGTCAGAAATGAGAGTAATGAAGTCAGCCTGGAGGTCATGGGAAAGTGTTTTAAATGGGGTCAACAGTTGACTGATCCCTGAAAAATGTATTTTAGGGTAAACAAAAGTCTATTGCTCTCAAATCATATTAAATTTTAATAAACAAATAACAAATCAAAATATGAAACTGCTGCTGCTTGACATCCTCCATCTAGGTTTATACATTCTAAAGGGGGTCTTTTCACTTCCTTAGCCCCTTCCCAAATAGCTCTGCACTCTTTGACTGATACCTTGCCACAATGGCAGGTGTGGTCTCCTTGTGGGAGGAAAGTTGTATTCCTTCCCAGCATTCTTTGAGTTTGGGGATCGAAAAGAAGCCTGAAAGGGCAAAATAAGGCTTGTAAGGTTGATGGGGTAGTTTCCCAAGAAATCCTCAAAGAATAGCTTTTGCTTCTCTCAGAGAATGAGCAAGTGCATTGTCATGATGAAGAAAAAGGAGAAGAAGAAGGAGGAGGAGAAGAATTCCTCAGCGCAAATGCAGTTTTCCACTTTCTTGACATTTCTTCCTAATAAACCCCCATAACTGTACTTCATATTTCAAGAAAATCTATTAACACTGTCCTTTAGAATTCCCCCCAAAATGCTTTCTATAAAACTTCCAAGCCTCTCAGGACATAACCCCTGTACTCTGAACTTCATGGGCCCAGAAAGCACCTCAGAAGTCACTGTTGTGACTTATACCCCTTCTTTGAAAGCACCCGGATGAGCCTAAGACAAGGGCATTATGAAGAGAATGTATCTGCAGGTGTCTACTAGTCACAGAGATGTATTTAAGTGCACTTAAAGAATTAAACCTATGCGTTATGAACTGGAATGCTAGTAGCAATGCTCTTTTACTTATTCTTGTATGCGTAAGTCAGAAGCACCTCATCTGGGGGAGCAGGACAGAAGTTATGGGCGTATCTCTCTCCTCTGTTTCCACCTGGGTTCTATGCCAGGTTTTGTCAGAACTCTCTGAAATTAAAAAAAAATCTGATTCTGCTGGTCTGGGAAGCCACAATGCTTGTAAGATCTAACCAATTCCTTAAGAGCACTAAGCACACCCCCTGAGATAAGCGATAACAGGGAGCCCTATGAGGAAAACTGTGGAGCAAGCCCCAAAGAAGGTATTAATCCCTGAATCGGGGAAGTTCTCCTGTTTAAAACCTGGCTCCACGGCAGTTAGAAATGGGCAGAATGCTGGCAGCAGAGAGCAAGCTGACTCCATCATTCTCTAATTGAGCTGAGATCCGCCCCCTTCTGTTTTTAGCACCTTGCAAAATAAAGAGAAGACATTTTAATTGAAAGCCAAAGATGACAGTTGTGGGGTAAAAAAGGTGTGGGCAATATGCGAGGAACAGAAGGCGCACAATTCTGTTTTACAGTGAGGAGCTCACACGGTGTGGCCAAAGCAGACAGGAACACCGGGAGACACAGGGCCACGGGTGCTTCATGTCACGTGGACACGGTCCTGCTCTAGGCAGCATGGGAGAGAGGGCTGGTACTCAGTTGACAGGGTGGGGACCTGCCTGGCTTTGTTTCTGCATTGCCTTTTCCACTTCTCTCTGTAGTGTTGACTTCACAGAATGTGACGGGGCTGCTGACAGCAAACTACTTAGCGCTTTTAAAAGGAGAGAGTGTTCCCTAAGCCTTTGGCGAAATCACTCAGACACCTTTATTAAATGCGGGCACATTGTGCGGCTTGCTGAGAGATTCCTTGAAGAATGATAAACAGAATCTAGACACAGAGTTTTATCTGAAGGATCAGATGACCCATTATCTAAGTCCATCTGCAACAGAGGAAACCAAAAAGCTATAAATTATTTGATCCATATATCAAATTATTTCTAATTCCTAGGCATCCATATCTTTGAGATCATTTGGTGATGCAATTAACACACTCAGTTTCCAAGCAAAATGTTGTCTACCCAGACTCAAAATAGACCTAGCAATCTATTTTCAAAAGTCCTTCCATTGAAAACCCTATAGAACAGAGTTCTGCACTGAGACAATATGGGACCACCTGGAGTTAGAGGCCAGCACATGCACGCGCTTTCATTCAGTAGAACCCAGCTCCATGTCTGAATCTACTTGAAGCTCAGCTCCTCCTCACAGAGAATTGGGAGGATGGACAGCAGCGCAGTAGCCACCTGAGCACCATTCTAGATGAAGCATTTTCTTTCTTATGCAGAAGTCAGTCTTAATGCTGTAAGTGCCATCCCTTACATCAGCAGATGTTTTCTTGTTTATCTATTTGTGCCACAAAGCTTGTATCACTCCAGAAGAACCAGAGAGTCCTTCCTCAGTGATTAAAAAAAAGTGATTAAAGAAGAGCAATTGCTTCTATAGAGGTGAAGATGGCCACCTGAAATCCAAAGGATCATTATTCAGTGTAAGCAAGATACTGCCATTGGCTTTATAGGGTCGTGCAGCCATGGTGAATAGGAACACATTATGTGCTGATGTCCAAGTCTGAAGGAAGGAGTTCACAGTTCACAGTTCACAGAAGACCGTTCACAGCCAGTCATCCCCTTCACTTAACTCCTGGAGGCAGGGACTGTCCTGTCCACCCAGCTATCATACCACTGTCATCTGACTGACATCAAGACTGATTTTCAATTAGGTAACAACTGTGCTCAGAGTTGTTACTGATGATCTCAAGCCTTTTATATTTGGCTTCATAATGCATTGTGGCAGGAAGGTGGGATGAGGTGGGAGGTGGCAGAGGAGAGGTCTGGGTAGGAGAGAGTTGCCAAAGATTTATCTTTCTAATTATGCTTTGCTTAGGACTAATATTAAAATTAATTTTAATTTGCTGAGCAGATAGCAGTTTAGGAACATGCTGAGCATTAGGGAGGCTGGCCTATGATTTTAAATGTATTCAGGGTAGACACACTTGGATAATGGCAAATGCTGTTAAAGCATGCAGTTTTAGATCCTTCCATGGATCAGGTCTGAGACCACCAATGGTCCCTCTTGATCTGCCTGTTTCCATGTTTTGTATAATGAGAATAAATAGGGTGGCTGTCATAGTTATCTAGCACTGCTGTAACAGAAATATCACATATGGAGGGTTTTAATAAACAGAAATGTATTAACTCACAGGTTATGAGTTGAGGGTCTGAATTGAGGGTCCCACGTAAAGGGGAGGACTTTCTTTCTCTCACTCTGTTTACTCTGCACGTCTTCCCGTGTCTCCTTTCAACATCTGAGGGGTCAGTGTCTCTTGGAGATCTCCGTATTTCTTAGCATTCACCTTTCCCTGCATAGAGGGGATTCTCATTACAGCAACCTTTGGTCTATATGATGTATTTTATTCCTGTTATTTCACTCCTATTGGGAGTCAGGTGACCCTGACCTCCGCTCCCTTGTTTCATGTTAAAAAAATAATTTTTAAAAAATATTTCAAAATAGATGGACTCAAAATACTATTAAATCCTGTAGCTTATGCCCTGTCTCATTTACATAGCTGCCTCTAATTGTGCTTCATTAACAGCATATAAGTTAAGATTTTTTTGT